>NC_056732.1:1046046406-1046263906 GCF_019279795.1 Protopterus annectens
GATTTATTGTGATCTCATTTTTATATGACAAAAACCTGGCATTTTAACAGGGGTTGTACAGCTTGGTCAACAGACTACACAATTATTAAAATGCAAATCAGCTTCCTATTTATGAATAACACCTAAAATTCTGGTTTTGATTTTGTCTACTTCTGTTGGTTATTTAAAGGGTAACTTTTAATACCTCTTTAATTACATCATTCAGTAAGTGAGCAAAACAGCGTTAACATGTTATTTGTGGTCACCAGACTTGTTTGTCCATGCAAACAATCCTACAGTTTATTATATTACAAATCAACACACAATCCAAGTACCAAATAAGTGGCAACAACTGCCCCATCCACAACAGTCTAGTTTCTCCCGAGAGTAAACTATATAAAAATCCTTCAACACATTAAAGATCTCAAAGTATCAAAACTATGTATCCTCATCTTCCACTTGTTGATCCGGGACTGAATGACAGTGTATTTTTTCAATAAGTATCTTACAAACATGACTTCTAGTGACCATAGCAGGCTACAGTACCATTGCTTAGGGCAAGCAAAAGTTAGTGCAAGATTAGTATTACTAATGGTAAGGTGCATGTTTATATATATATTTTTTTAATTTTCCATTGAAGTAAATGTGCTGATCATTTTATTCTTCCATTTACTGAAGCTCAGAGTAAGCATTTTGCAAAGGAGAAAGTGCTCAAAACTCAGTGCTTTGCATGTATTTAATTAAAAAACAAAAAACAGCTCCCTCCCCATACTACAAAAAACAGAAGACCAGGCATAAAATTGGGTGGCTGCGAAATACTCTTTCAGATAAGCTCAGTCGCCCAGCCAGTCGGAGCCCTAACACAAAGAGTATAGAACCCCCAGACTGATTCCTATTCTGTTTCAAAGGCCACAGTGTTATTACAGCAGTCTTCTTTCTATCAACACTTTTATGAGTCAGGATGAAGTCCTCTTCACAGACATAAAACTGGCCACCACAGTCATCTTCCCACAGTATCAAATCCTCCCTAGTGCCTAAAGTGCATTAGTACTTTCATAAGTACATTTTCCCAGGGTCCCACACACCTTAACACATAGTGTCTGATTGCAAAAGTAGAGATGATTAAGGCTATGAGTTAATAAACTTCATCCTGTAGTCCATGCAAAGCAGAGTGCATTGGGGAGGCATCTTTTTGCCTACTGCGCAAATCTGAGCAGGTCATGTACCAAAACTGGACCCCTGAGTCACACCAAAAAAAATATTGTTGCGCCTACTGCATTTAACTAGTCAACACATGAATAAAACAAAACTATAAAATCATCCCCTATATGTGAGCTACAGTATGGATCAACCTACATACAAGAAGATGCATACAAACTTCAGACTAGCAAAACTTCCAGCTTAGTCAAACTACAGTAACTTCTACCACAAAAGGAAAAATCAAATACATTCAAAGAAAAAAGAAACTACTACACCAAAACACAAGCAATCAGGCACCAAATTCAGATCAATCATTAACAGAACAGTAATATGGTAACAGTTGTACGAGTTGGGCTTAACTGTTTCAAGTATCTGAACATCTGAATAAAGAGGTCGCAGCTAGAATCAAAGTTGCTGCAGAAACTGACACAAAGTGACAGAAGATTACCAAGGAAGCTGACAAGCAAGGTATACAATGCAATGGTGCAACCAATGTTTGCGTATCACAAAAATGTAGGCGGAACAGTGGAGGAAATTTGAAGGGATGGAGATGAACCACCCAAGATGTGCAATAAAATGCACTCTGTAGGGCAAATGAAGAAACGAGATCATTGGAACTTAATCCAAAGTAGCTCCAATTGCAGAGAAGCCAAGGAAACAGATTATGGTGGTTTGGTCACGTGCAGGAAAGCAGATGATGATTTGGTAAAACAGATTTAGGACAGACAGGAAAAGGGCAAGAGGAGACAAGGACATCAAAAGAGATGAATGCTACTGTGCTAGAGAAAAATCATTCAAAAGACATGCTTGACTGTTGATGAACATAAACTCATTCTCATAAATATTCCAATACAGGGTTTAACAGCTTTTCAAAATCACAGAAAGCTGTCCTGGCAATACTGTTTTATCAATGCACTGCTTGATGCTGTGGTAACTGCAAACCAAGCAGGTCATCTTAACTGCAATACAACTGAAAAGCTGCTTTGTGCTGCTTAACAGGAACCCAATCAGATGCTACCCCAAGGCTGATTAATGCTCTATATCAAGTTAATCTAAACACTAAACTGAAGTTTAAAAAGTGAGTTAGAATAGCACATAAAAAAAATTCACTGAAGCAGCAGGAGAAATTATCATAAAATGCAGCCTTATTTATAACAAGTGGTACACTGAAGACACAGCAGAAGAATGCATCTGTCATCCTTTCTTCCTGAACCCTGCATCACACTGGCACAAAAATGTGAAATACTGCAACACAGAGAATAGTCACCCTTTAGCTTTTGCTTGCCTTTATTTATGCAAAAAGTTGTCTCCATGTCTTTGTTGATGTTTGCAGTCATCCTGAAACTAGAAGCTTAACACAAATTAAACACAGAACAAATGCCAACACATTCAAGTAAACAAAAAAGCATGTGGCTGTCCAACAAGTGAAATATCAGCTATTTTCATCTAAAAAGCCAGTGCGCTTCATAGGAATAAGACAGATCTCCACAGATCCTGGCTTTATCCAAAACTGAATAGACCTGCTTGGAGGCACCAACATTCACATTTCTGTTGTACCTGAATGGCAGTATTTGCATACTATATTGAAAAGCAGAGGTATGACTGGCTGCAGAGCTGTATACCATTCAAAACAAGGCCAGGCAGCAAACACAGAAAGAGCTCCACAAATGAGCCTGCAAGTTCTGTAACTACTGATGCATGAGAGAAAAATTAGAACATTTATTATAAATAGAAACCAGAGATATTTGGCTGATAGGTGCCTTTTCTTTTTCAATTGTGCATTTGTTTTGTTTGGTGTCTACTGCCTGCTGACCATAAGCTCCAAGCAATCATTTGGACTAATTGTTTCTCATAGGATGACAGCTGATCCCAGCCCATTCATTCTCTGAGAGGTGAAAGCCAATCGCGGAGGTGTCATCTTGGCAGCCATTAGGGCATTTACTAATGAAGCATAGCCCTATCACTGCTAGTGATATGAGCTCTGCAAAACTATGGAGGGACTGTGTATACCCCTATACTGAGGTGTGCCCACTCCCTGACATACCACCGCAGGAGCTACTGCATCAGCTTGGACGGATCTCCCAGTCCCTCCACCCTTACTATTGTTCTTGGACAACAGCCTACTCCCCTCTTCTGGAATGCCAGGTCACCAAAGGTGAAGGAATCATCATAACCCGCTCTCTTAGGTGAGCATGCCAACAAAAGTCCAGCATCTCTTCCCCACTCCTCACTGTCTGTTCTACCTTTGTATGCCATTAATCGATTTCGGTTTGTCTGGGTACTAGTCAGGGCTTTTATCCCTCTGTGGCACACAGCATAGGCTTTGGTGACAATTATCTGCAACACCACATACCAAATTTTGCCGAGATGTACGTGTGGTTGGCACTTGCAAATCCATGCTGACAGTGTTACACAATGTTTACTGACAGTTATGTAATGGACTGCAGCATGCATTCTAAAAGTAATGCATGTAACACAAAAATCAAACAGTATAACTAATTATATTATAAAATTTTACTTGCAGATATATTGCTAGAGCAACTGGACTAGTTTGCAAGGATGAACGGAAAAATTCTTTTTTTTTTTTTTTTTTTTTTTTTTAGAAAAAAGTAATCAGTCAAAGCAAGCTCCATTGCTATATGTAAAGAAGACAAAAGTAACAGACTGAAGTGGGACAGCTTGACAAGGGAGATGGATCCCCATAACACTATTTGCCTTTCTGTTTTGTGTACACATGGGCTACTTCTACACCTTTTGTTAAAAAAAAACTCAGTCTTAACTGTGTTAGCACATGGGGGTGCTGTTGTCCTGCCCCCCCCCCACTCCCTCCCTTATGGTACTCGTGCCCCCCCATTTCTGAGTTGTCTTTTAATGATGAAGTGGGAGCAGTAAGATTCGTAGAGAAACATGACTTCTCTGTATAGTGATGTAGGTTATCAGGAAGGTCAGTTATGAAAACAGAGAGAGAGAAAGAACAGAGACAGAGAAATAATATTTCCTTGTGGGACACATTTAGTCAGTGGGCTGAAAAAAAAAAGAGAAAGTATGGCCTTTCTGTACTTTAAGCTGTCTGTAGGAAATGAAGCATTTAAACCAAGGGAGGGAATCTGAGCTGAAGCCAATCTGACATTCAGAGTTTAGTAGTAGCTAGTGGTCACTATGTTCAAAGGCCCTAGTAGAGTTGACTAACACTGTGCCGGTCAATAGGTCTTTGTTCATACTTTCTAGGATACCATCTGTCGCTCGCCCGGTCAGGATAAAACAGATGAACAGTTGTGAGTTTGGTTCAAGCAACTTTATTACAAACACATCAGGACTGAGGCTTAGTAACTTATATAAGCTTATAAACAGACTGACTACTACACATGCATGTTAACACTCTGGCTGTTCTCTGAAAATGGCACCGCTGCCTGCACATGCTCACTATTTACATGCATGTGCCGACATCTGGAAATGCTTCTTAAAGTTACACACACACACTCATCATTCTACATCCTCCCTCTTAGAAATGCATCATATACCAAATTACAGTATTCAATGACATGCAATTACACAAAAATGATCTTTTGACATGCAATTATACAGAACTAATTCTTTGACATGCAATCATACAAAATTACACACACATAAAACAATCATGTCCAGGTTACTGTGTATTTCACACTAGGTCTAGAAATCCAACTTGATCGTGTGACATAAAAAACAAAATCTATCAATGGGGACCGTCATCAAGGAATGTTCAACTTTGGGGACATCTGGGACATCATCAGGAACTGGAATGGATACTGAGACATGTTCTACAGTATGAACATTGTCAGGACTGCTCCAAGATCTAGAGTCTGTATCACAGGTATGATGCTGCGATATCATTTTAGACACATGAAGAAGATGCCTGCGGTTTCTCCTGCATTCTATACAATCAAATTCTACTAAATAAGATCTTAGCTCAGCAAATATGCCTCTCACACGATCAATTTGATCAAAGCCTTTCGCCTTTTGCATCCCCACTGTCTCTCCTCCTTTTAACAGATGAAATCTGTTTGTTTTATCATAGATGGACTTCTGAAAGGAACAATTCTTAAAGAGTTGGGCTTTGATTGCTCGGATGTTTTTAGCATTAGACACCAACAAGCTAGAACTTATAGGCGAGGTTGTTCTGGTTTGCCTCAATAGAAGTTGTTGAGCAAGCAAGCCAAGTAGGTTGCCACGGGGTATATTTCTGAAATTAAGTAAATTCAAGAAGATATCAATATTGTCAAGTTTTGACCTCTCTAATAATTGCTTTTATGCTCTGTACTGCACATTCGGCAAGGCCATTTGACTGTGGGTATTCCGGACTACTAGCAACATGGATATAGTCCCACTCTTTCGCAAATCTGTGAAATAATTGACAGGTGACCTTTGTACCATTGTCAGAAATAACTTTATGTGGACTGAGAAATCATATTTCATCTTAATAATAACAGCACTGGACATTAGGTTAGGGAGCAACTCAATCTCAAACCAGTTCGAATAAGAGCTGAATAAGAGTCTAGCAACACTAAGTAATGCTGATTGTTCACTCAAATATGTCAGTGGCTACTGCTGATCACAGTAGTTCAGAAATCTGGGTTAGCTGAAGTGTCTCTTTTTGCAAACGTGGTTTAGTACTATTGCATAATGAACAAGATGAAAGCACTTTATCAATGTCCTTTCACAGGGAAGACCAACATACTAGTCCTCTCGCCCTTCGTTTGGTAGTTTTGGAACATGGGTGGCCACTATGCAAAATCTGAATGCATGTTGTAAGGAAGCAGGAACAATAACTTTTGGACCTTTGAAAATGATACCATCTTCCATCAGCATCTCATATCTGTATGGAAAACAATGTTGTACTTCTGGCGGTATACAAGTTTGTATTGACAGCCATCCAACATTGATGAAGTGGTTGAGCTTCTGCAAAATGGGATCAGTCCGTGTGTGAGCTCTTAGCTCATAAGTCTCGTGGAAGAAAAATTACGCACTTCCATGAAAAAGTCAAAATTCTCTGCATCAAGCTGTTCTGTGGTGTTTCTGGGTGAAATGCTCTCTAGTGTTGGTCCAACCATGACCAAGTAACATTTTTGCACATCAGCTCTCTTAAAGGCACTGATAACTCACTAAAGTCAAGGATAAATTTGCCCAAATAGTTAACCATACCTTGGAAACACTGTAGGGATTGGACACTGTCTGGACTTGGCATCTCAAGAATGGCTGTTTGTTTGGAAGGGTCTGGTTGTAAGCCTGTACTCGTAAATGACCTACATAAGTAACTTCTGGTAGCCTGAATTTACACTTCAGAAGATTAAATTAAAGTTCACTTCACACGCTCTGACCAGAACTTTCCTGAGGTCTCTGTCATGTTCTGCTTCACCATTACCTCCAACCAATAAATTATCAACTATTATAGTACACGGATAGCCCGAAAAAATTTGCTCCATTGCACGCTGAAAGATTTCACTGGCAAAATATATCCAAAAGGCATCCTGAGAAATCTGTATCTACCAAATAGCATGCTGAATGTAGTAAGTAGTGAGGATTTGCGATCAAGCATTACTTGCCAAAATGGACTCTCTGCATCCAAGACAGAAAAAACAGTGGCATTTGGCATGAGGGTGGCAAACTCCTCGACTGTTTGTATAGGATGATGAGGTCCTCTTTAATGCCTTGTTCAGGTCTCTTGGGTCAATGTATATTCTGATTTCATTATGAACTTTTCTTATGAGTAGCTACCATGGAAGACACCCACTCAGTTGGTTCTGTGACTGGACAAATCATACCTTGCTGCACCCATCTTGTGTAACTGGACCTTGACTTTGTCCTGCATAGCTATTGGAACTCTTCACCATGAAAGTAGACCAAGAGGTCACGCCAGTGAGTACACAACTGGAGGTTTGCCTAACTTGTCATTGAAAACATCAGCATATTCTCAGAAAATAGCAACACTGAAGCCGGAACTGGGACATGTGCTGACAAGATGGGCTCCTTTGGTGAAAGAAAGCAGTTTCATTCTTAAACCTGAGGCCTAATAATGACTGTACAGGTCTTCTGACTACATAAAATTGCAAGCTGCAACTGTTCCCAGCTGAATAGCATGAAAGCACTACTGAGCTATCTGTTTGAATCTCTTCACCTCCATAAACAACAAACTTTGCACAATTACCCAAATTAAGTTGCCCACCAGCTCTCACTCTAGCAAATGTTTCTGCTGACATTACATTACACTTTGAACCAGTGTCGTCTACTTTGAGCTCCGTAGATTTACCATTTATCAGGACAGTACAAAATACTCTGTTCTTTGCCAAAAAATCTACTGCATCAACCTTTTCACAGACCACTGATACACCATCTACATAGAAAATACGGTTGCAGCTTTCCACACGATCAACTTGTTTTTTTGAGTGACCCTTTTAATAACTGAATGAGGCTTGCTTGATTTACAAAACTTTTGAAAGTGGTTTCATTTTTTACACTTGTGGCACTGCTGACAAAATGTTAAGCACTTCTCTCCTTTAGTCTCATGATTGGCACCACAATTATGACAGTAAACAAGACTGGACTTGGGTTTTGCTGACTCACCCTTATTCTGCACTGAGCATGTCTGTTTTACTTGGAACTTACTAGTAAGTTACAGGATCTCCCAGGGGAACCCATAGCAGCTGTAGCTGCCATGTGCTTAGGCCTTCTTCTGCTTGCCACATGTTACATGCTGTCTACACTTGCTCTAGAGGCTGCTGAAACTATGCTCATCACTTTTCAAGCATACTTGTGTGTCTTTCTGCGAGCTCATGGATTTGACAAATCTCTATGGCTTTGCTCAACATTAAATCACTGTCACAAAACAAAATCTTTCAAACTGCAGCATTATTAACACCACACACAGGCCTGTCCTTTATTAACTCATTTTTCAAATTACCAAATCTGCATGTTTTAGCCTTATTTCTCATGTCAGTGATACAAGCTGCAAAAGTTGCACCTGGCCTTTGGTCTCTTGTATAAAATAGGTGCCTCTCTAATGTAACATTTGTCTGGGGGTTGCACATTTCTCTAACTTTATGTTTTAAGCACTCAGGGTTCTCTCTTAATTCAGCCAGTACAACAATATTGCGTTTTTCTTCCTCTCCTGCATATACTGCTGGTCTATACACAAATGAATCCTCTCTTTCAATGGCCTCTGACCCAGCTAAGTAACGCAAAATGAATGTCCTTGTACACGCATCTTTGTCAGAAAATGTCATATTCCTGCTCAAATACTCTCTAATTTTCTGCAATATTATGATCAAACTCCAGTGGACTGCCATATCCAACTCACAGTAGAAGGTGCTTGGAATTATGTGCAGACATACACACATAAATATATGCCAGAGCTTGTAATTATGCCCAATAGCACAACAGACTCTTTGAAATAACTGCACTTTGCCAAATAAGGCTCTGTAGCACAAGAACACTTTAAAATCACTGTACTTTGCAAAATCACTCCTTATCAGTGTAAGAAATACTTTGAAATGACTGCACTTTGTGAACAAACAGATCACAGCAGAAGAAGCTCAGAGTAACAAAACACTTTGAAATGAATGTACTTTGCAAATAAACTGTATACAGCAAAAGACCCTTTCAAAATGGCTGTACTTTGCGAAATAACTATACAGTGTAAGAAACACTTTGAAATGACAGCACTGTGCGAATAAATGTATCCAGCACAAGAAACCTTTTCAAAATTGCTGCACTTTGCAAAATAAAAGTACTTCCCACACAGCAAACTCTTTAAAATAATTGCACCGTAATAAAGCACATACACTGCAAACACTTTGCACACTCTGAGATAACTTCGAACAACTCCAGTAATGCTTTGAATGGCTTTGGTCAATACGAAATAGTAGTTTATGCCCAAAACATAGTCTTTTACTAAAAAACATGCAGTTGCCTTGCTCTTTAAGCTTAGTTTACCCTTTTATTGTACTTGTTATGCCCATTTAATCTCTTATACTTTTCTTGTGCTCGTTTTACTTTAAACATGCTCACTATGCAAACCAGAGGTAATTCTGAGCCCTATATAAATATTTATGATAGTTTTATAAACTATTGTGGTTTTGAACACTTTGTTTAATTAATAATGCGTTTTGTGCTACTCGTTTGATTAATAATGCGTTTTGTACCTTACGAATGCTCCATTTCATTTTCTTTACAAAATAAATCATTTGTGCAAGTTTTGGTTACCTGAAGTTCATTTCTGGCCCCTTTTGATCGTTTGAGCACCCAACCTGCTCACTGTACCTTCACCATCAACTCTGCACCGCATAGCTTGAATAAGTTGCACTCTCAATCCCAATTCTGACACCATGTTGCTTGTCCAGTTAGGAGAAAACAGACAAACACTTGTGGGTTTGGTTCAAGCAGCTTTATTACAAACACATCAGGACTGAAGCTTAGTAACGTAAATAAACTTATAAACAGACTAACTACTACACTCACACATGTCAACACTCTGGCTGTTCTCTCAAAATGGCACTGTTACCTGCACGTGCTCATTATTTATATGCACGTGCCTACATCTGGAAATGCTTCTTAAAGTTACACACACACACACACACACACACACACACACACACACACACACACACTGTTCTACACTGCCCATGTATACAGGGTAGTTATTGTAGCGCACCCGCAGGTGTAGCTGAAGTAGACATGGGTTCCTTCCTACCTGTCTCTAGTGACACCCCTACAGGCCCAACACACCAAGGTGGCAAGAATGACAAATTTTATTTTAGGTGACACATCTAGTTTAAAAGGCAATAGCACAACCACAAACAAATTATTTCAACAGTGCACCAGTTAGCAATAAGGCAAAGTGAGATATGCATGCAATGAAAACATACATTTACCCTTTTCCCCAGAACGGAACAGAAAAAGGTCTTGACATTCAAACATGCACAAAGAAGGCAATATCAATGAGCAGTAAAGCTTTATAATTCAGCAATACAAACACAGGAAAAAATACGATGTCATTAAACAATAAACATTACAGATATGAGAAAAATGCAATGTCACTGAGCAGCAAAATTCTTGAAGGCAGCAGTACTAACACAAGCAAAACACAATGTCATAGAACAATAAAGATTTATAATGCAATAATACAAATATGAGAAGTGTCATTGAGCAGTACTAACACCCTCAACCCCCTTGATCAATTCTAAACAGACCAACTATGAAACACTATTATAACCTGTTCACTGGCCAGTGACTACTTACAGTCTTGCTGCCGGCATGATGGGGCCCAAGTTGGAGCTCATATCGATCCCAGTTATTTGTAATCCACAAAGCATTGTGGAGGGATCCACAATCTTATAAAAATATAAAATGTCGGCCAGAGCCTCTCACCACTCAGTCGAGAATATGCTAGTGACCAGGCACCGTGGTTCCTCTGATGAGAAAAGTAGAAAAGTCACCTGCCAGAACTCTGGCAATCATCTATGGCTTCTCTGTACTAGGCCCAAAGGAACTCCTTTTCTTGCTGAATCATATGCAGGCATGGAACTACTGGTTGCAGACTTCTCTCCTGATTCCACAAAATACCATCATCCAGGATTTCAGCAAAAGACAAACACAATCTGCCACTTCACTTCCCTGTCCCAAAGCAATGGAAAAGAAAAAGAAAAATCCAGTCATGCTGCAAGGCCCTTTTTCCCTTCAGCTCCCTGTTTCAGTCTTCCCTCCTTCAGCTAGTGTTCCAGTCCCCTCCTCCACTTTCAAAATTGTCTTTTATATTCCTAAAAAGAGCTCCACCTTGTGGTGTAATGAAGAACCACAGTCTACTACTTCTACAATGAAATAAAGTGGGAGCTACACTCTCCCCCTACTTGAAAATCTTAGGTCCCCCCCAAGTCAAAGGTAGATTAGCAGCAACATATTTACAAGCACTAATGCACCATCAACTGAACAATATTTTTGCATTCAAAAGGTACAGTCCACCAACAGTAATCAGCTTTATGCATAACTTGGGAAGGGGTGACACCAGTGGAGTAGGAGGCATAGAGATTATGGGCGCAGACTCTCTGATCAGCTGTGGTCCCAGGTTCCTGTGTACTATGTCCCAAACTGTTATATGCAAGTCTCTGTGGGGGCCAAATCAGTCCCTGCAGTTTTGGTTCGGAAGAGACGACTAAGGAATTTTGCTCGGAAGGTTTGTCACCCACATCACATTCAATGTCCAGTTCTTCAGTAAGCATATTGTCTACTTCTAAGATCTCCTCTTGTATAACTTCACTTTCGTTTTCCATAACGGCATGACTGTCCTCAGCACTAATTTCTGAAGTTTGCATAGCAGGGCCTCCATCAGTATCAGGTTCTGTAACAGGCACCGAAATATTAGTCAATTGTTAGGTTGTTAGCTGCTCAAAATGACAAGGAAAGAACTCCGGTGCATTTACATTGAGATTACAGCCCACAGGGTGTTGAACATCCTCATAAAAATGCCCACTGAAACCCCAGTCATCATCACTGTCCTCCTCTCCTTCAGCAGGAGGGAGCATAGGCACTTTAACATTGGAGAGGATAGTTCCTCTCTGCCTTAGCCTTCTGGATCGCCTTGAGTTAAGCTTCCGCTGAGCCATTCTGGGTTCCGGATTCATGAGTCTCACTGATTTTGCCAAAGGCATTAAGTTGTTGCGGTGCCAGGTTTTAATGGGTCCTTCTTTCCCTCCAGGGCAAACTTGGTAGACAGAGATATTAGGTAGCTGAGAACAAATTATGTAAATCTCAGATCCCCAGCGGTCAGCTAGTTTATGCTTTCCTTGTAGTCCAAAATTTCTCAAAAGAATTCTGTCCCCTGGCTGCAAATCATACATCTTTTACTTTTGTCATAGTGAGCCTTGTTTCGCTAATGTCTTTGTCTTGTTGATTTTTCAGCAAACTCATAAGCCTGTCTGAGGTTCTTCTTGAGTCTCTCCACATAACTGCCATGAGATCACACTGGTGTATCAGCTGTGACTCCAAAGGTGACATCAACAGGAAGACTAGATTCTCTTCCAAACATTAGGAAGTAAGGCGAGAATCCTGTAGCATCATTTTTACTACTGTTGTAAGCATGCACCACTGTGGCTACATGTCTACTCCACTGACTCTTTCTCAGCAGATAGTGTCCCCAACATGTCTAGTAAAGTTCTGTTGAAACGCTCAGGCTGAGGATCCCCTTGCGAATCATAAGGAGTGGTGCGGCTTTTTTGGACTCCCAACAGAGTGAGTAGTTCATGGACAAGCTTGCTCTCAAAATCACATCCTTGATCAGAGTGTATCCTTTTTGGCAGGCCATAGTGTACAAAGAACTTCTCAACTAGTAGTTTTGCCACTGTAATAGCTTTCTGATCGTGAGTGAGAAATGCTTGAGCTCATCTGGTATAGTGGTCTGTCACCACCAGCACATTACTGATCCCACCTTCATCCGGTTCAATGCACAGAAAATCTACACAGACCAGTTCCATGGGTCCACTACTTTCCATTTGACCCAATGAGGCAGCGCTGGTCGGCAGAGTCTTTCTCTGAATGCAACGAAGACATGTACAACAATATCCCTCAACATCTTGCTTCATGCATGGTCAGTAGAACCCATCTCGTACCAGACCCATAGTTCTGTCATAACCAAGATGACCATGTTCATCATGCAATGACCGGAGTACTACTTCTCTATACTTCTGAGGAAGTAACAATTTCCATTTTTTTTACTGCCAAGTGCACTTTATACACTAGTCCATTCTGCATCTGGAGTCTGTCTCATTATTTGACTAAAAGTCTTGCCAGAGGATGAATATCCATGTAAACCATATTAACTTGTTTCTTCTCGAAAGCAGCTACCACCCGCTGACCTAAGGGGTCTTCCTTTGATCTCTCCTGAGGTCACTGCTCCTCAAAGCTGGTAGCGATGAATGACCAGATTACAGTAGGCTTGGGGTACACTTGCTGCAGACAGACCCAACTTCTGGGCCCAACATTCAGTGTGTTGATAGCAGGTTGCAATCTGACATATAGCTCTCACCGGAATTTCCACCCATTCATCATCGGGGTGTAAATCTCCCTGAGGTTTTCTGGACAGACCATCAGCATCTCCATTTTCGTCTCCAGGGCGATATTTCAAACTGAAATTATATTTGCATAGAACTGCCATCCATCTGTGGCTAGTAGCATCTAGCTTTGCAGTGGTCTGGACGTATGTCTGAGGATAGTTGTCAGTCTGCACTTCAAATTCAACCCCATAGAGATAAGTCATGCAGCTTGTCCACTACTGCCCACTTTAAGGCAAGGAATTCCAACTTGTGTGCAGGGTAGCTTCTTTCTTTGGGGGATAAACTCTGACTGATAAAAGCCATAGGTTTCATCTTCTTCTCATACTCCTGATAAAGGATTCCTCCTAAGCCAACCCTGCTAGCATCCACATGTAAAGTGTATGGCTTTGTTGAGTCAGTCTTATGCCAGCACAGGGGCATTAGTGAGGCAATACTTAAACTGTTCAAATGACTCTTCGCACTCAGGAGTCCAATGACTCTTGATGAGTTCTTTAGAATTTCTCGGCCCCTTAGGTTTTTTAACAAGGATATATTCATCTGTTCCATCTGCTTTCTCATCATTTTGGAGCAAATGGTTGAGGGATCTTGCTATCTTTGAAAATCCTCCCACAAACCTTCTATAGTAAGTGCAGAACCCCAGGAAAGATCAAGCTTTGTGATAGTTTTGGGTCTGGGCCAAGATGTCACTGCTTTAACTTTGCTGGGATCTGTGGATATTCCATTTGCAACATGTCCCCACATGGTCACTGAAGATTGGAAGAACTTGCATTTGTCCAATAACAACTTCAGGCCTTCCTTCTCAATCTTGTCCAATACCTTCATCAGTCTTTCTTTGTGCTCCTCTAGGGTCCTCCCAAAGACAATGATGCCATCCAGGTAGACTAAGACTTCCAGGAGATGCATGTCTCCAACTGCTCTTTCCATGATTTTCTGGAAAGTTGCCGGTGCATTTGATAAACCTTGAGGTAGACGATCAAACTCAAAAAATCCCAAAGGGGGTGATGAAGGCAGTCTTTTCTTTATCTTCTGGGTGCATAGGAATTTGATAGTATCCACTCCTTAAGTCTAGCACACTTAACCTCTTACTGCCCACCAGGCAATATAGAGCATCTTCAATCCCGGGAGTTGTGTACTGGTCTGGAATGGTTCACCGATTCAGAGTACGATAATCAACACACATGCAAATTGACCCATTCGACAATGGGAGAGGCATATGGACTTCTTGACACTCGAATTATCCTTGTGGCTTTTAGTTCTTCCAAATGTTTTCTTCCAGGTCTCCTGGAGCTATTCTTCTGGAACGTTCCCTTGAAAGGCCAGTCCTCTTTTATTCTTATTCGGTGTTCTGCACTTTTTGCACAGTAGAAAAACAATTTTTCTTTTTCATTAGTAGCTCTTTAACTCTGGTTAGCCACTCAGGGGGCAAGAGACCACCACCTATATCAATATCTTCCAGCTTCAACTCGTTAGCCCTGCTCTCATTCCTTGTCAACACAGACGCAAGTAAGGGAGTGGCAACATAAACATTTCCCAAATGCACTTGTGAAATGCAGGACAATGGGAGTACTTCCTTTATTCTTTAACCCCACAGGCAAGTGTCATAAGGATGCTTTAATTTGTTCGCAGGCCAAACTTCTGGGACTAGTTCCAGCCCCGGTGGCAAGTCACTTTCTGGATCCGTTTCCATCATGAGATGAGAGGAAACTGTTTGTCCACACGTCCTCACTTTGGCTCTTAAGCAGGTGGCCTGATCAGGATGAATTATATGCTCTTTCCCAGACAGGGTCCACACATGACCATTTTCATCTTTCTTACTATCCTTCTCCCTTTGAAGGGCACAGAAAACTGGTCTCAGGGAGGATGTAGTGTTGGATGTTCCTGGGTCAACTGAGGCATTAGCATTCTTCTGATGAGGTCATTATTTGTCCCCACTAAAAGAGATGTGGTATCCTTTCCTTTTGGCCTGGGGCACACAACAGCGAGTGTTTCAAAAACTTCTGTTGACCCAACAACTGAAGTGGAAAATTCTAACTTGAGTGAGACATAACCATCATAAGGGAACTTTGTGTCACTTAGCCCCCAGATCTCCAAATCTTCTAATTTTTCAAGTGGCAAATGCTTTAAGTATTTTTGGTAGAAGTCTCTGTACAGAATGGTGATTTGTGCACTAGTATCCAACAATGTTTTACTATACACTCCTATTTTTACTGACATGACAAGGGACGGTCCCAGTAGGCCATCGGGTAGTTTCTGTTTCCGGTGCTGTTCAGCTGTATGGCAGAGTCAGCATGTGGTTGAGGTACCACCGGTTGACCTCAACATTTTAACAGAGAAGACTCCTGCTTAGTAATGCTTTGCAGTCTCAAATGGCTTTCAATTCGCTTGTTCACCTCAGATGAGCCAGAAGTGTGCATAGTAGGTAGTTTCTCTCCCCTATTACAAGGGTTTGTGTGGAAAGGAGATCCAAGATGCAGTCTCTTGATGTTAGATTTTTATGGATCTTTTTGTAACTGGGCACTCAGCTGGCTCCTTCACTGAGGCCCTTTGAAGTTTCCCTGCATTGGACTAGCCAATAATAGTTTGTTCACTTTTTTCAAGTTCTCTGCATTAGGACACTGTCGCTTTATATACTCTGCATCCCCACAGTGAAAACAAAATCCAGTAGGAACTCTGAACATTTGGCTGATTCTGCCCCCCCCCCCCCGAGACCTTTCGTGGAGGTTCTAGCTGATGTATTTCTCCCTTCAGCTAAAGTTTCCACGGCTTTCTGCAATTCTGCATCTGTCTTGGTGACTTCAGCTACGGACGCTGGTCAGGGAAGACACCTGCATCCGGCAACTGTGACACCTCTACATTGCGGACACTCTAGGCCACAACTCCTGTTTGAGTAGTGAGCATGGCTATAGGCTCCTGCTGGTGTTCATTCACTGTTTTAGTTGCTGTTGAACACTGAGATTTGTCTTCCAACAGGGCGTCCTCTTCCCTCACCTCTTTAACCAACAGAGAATAAGTTAGAGTCTCTTCCCTATTTCTCATTCTCATTTTCCACACAATGGGGTCCATAGCTTGAGCTTCGTGTAAAATTTGTCCGATCCATACTTGGTCAGCTACTTTTGGATTCACCCACTTCTTTAGGATGACCTGGTGGAGCATTTTATCTAATCGCTTAATGTAATCAGATTGTTTCAAAACAACTTCTTGGTATGTATGTTCAAACTGATACAATAGGTCAGCAGCCCTCTCAGTCCTTCCAAACACATCTTGCAGTACTCCTAAATAGTCCTTGGCCGTGCAATCGTGCTTACCCATCCTTAGGTTGCGTATGGTATCCGCAGCTAATTCCTTTAGACTTTCAGTTATCTGCTGCTTCTTCTGAGATTCAGGGATATCCCACTCCTCTAGGGCTTGTGAAGCCTGATCCATCTAGGATTCAAATCTTCCTCTCCCTGAGTTGTGGGTTGTTTGCCAGAAAAGAAACGCAATTTGTGGCAGCCAAACCCAGTAAATGGCTGTGTAGGCTTTATGCATTTTTCTACAATACTGCCCAAAGCATTCAAAACTTCAGGCCCTATAGTATTTATGGGCAGTGAAGCTGCAGCTTCTGGTGTAAGGTTTTGACTTACTTGGATAGCTTCCACAGGTATTTTCTCTGTTGCTGAGGTAGTGCACTTCTCAAGGATTACTACACGGACTGCACTCTCACCTGAAATTTGTACACTCGAAGTTATGTGCTCATACACTAAAGGATATTTCCATTCTAATAAGACCAATGTGCTCTGCTCAGTAGGGTCCATAGTGTTAATAAAAATCCACTCCCTACAACTGGCAAGGATCCAGTAACTTGATGTATTTGCATATCAGTCCATGTGACCCCTGGCAACACTAGAACTAAGCAATGCTCTGACTGAGCATTGTGCTGTTTGCACCACTTAGTGGCTACTTCTGGGTTCATGTTTCTGCTGGATTTGCTTTCCACACATACAGGGGAAACAGGGTGGGGTCCAAGGTAGTACAGGCAATCCCGGACGAGACCCCAAATGTAGCGCACCCGCAGGTGTAGCTGAAGTAGATATGGGTTCCTTCCTACCCGACTCTGGTGACACCCCTATAGGCCCAACACAACAAGGTGGCAAGAATGACAGAATTTATTCTAGGTGACACATCTAGTTTAAAAGGCAATAGCACAACCACAAACAAATTATTTCAACAGTGCATCAGTTAGCAATAAGGCAAAGTGAGATATGCATGCAATGAAAACATACATTTACCTTCTTCTCCAGAACTCATCAGAATAAGGTCTTGACATTCAAACATGCACAAAGAAGGCAATATCAATGAGCAGTAAAGCTTTATAATGCAGCAATACAAACACAGGAAAAAATACAATGTCATTAAACAATAAACATTACAGATATGAGAAAAACGCAATGTCACTGAGCAGCAAAATGCTTGAAGGCAGCAGTACTAACACGAGCAAAACGCAATGTCATTGAATAAAGATTTATAATGCAACAATACAAATATGAGAAGTGTCATTGAGCAGTACTAACACCCTCAACCCCCTTGAACAATTCTAAACAGACTAACTATGAAACACTCTATTATACCCTGTTCACTGGCCAGTGACTACTAACAGTCTTGCTGCCAGCATGATGGGGCCCAAGTTGGAGCTCATATGGATCACAGTTATTTGTAATCCACAAGGCATTTTGGGGGGGGGGGGTCCACAATCTTATAAAAATATAAAATGACGGCCAGAGCCTCTCACTACTCCATCAAGAATATCCTAGTGACAAGGCACCGTGGTTCCTCTGATGAGAAAAGTAAAAAAATCACCTGCCAGAACTCTGGTAATCATCTATGGCTTCTCTGTACTAGGCCCAAAGGAACTCCTTTTCTTGCTGAATCATATGCAGGCGTGGAACTACTGGTTGCAGACTTTGCTCCCGATTCCACAAAATACCATCATCCAGGATTTCAGCAAAAGACAAACGCAATCTGCCACTTCACCTCCCTGCCTCAAAGCACTAGAAAAGAAAAATCTAGTCATGCTGCAAGCCCCTTTTTCCCCTACAGCTTCCTGTTTCAGTCTTCCCTCATTCAGCTAGTGTTCCAGTCCCCTCCTTCACTTTCGAAATTGTCTTTTATATTCCTGAAAAGAGCTCCATCTAGTGGTGTAATGAAAAACTACAGTGTACTACTTCTACAATGAAATACAGTGGGAGCTACATTACGACAATCTGTCCTACGTAAAATCCATGCTGTTCAGGAGATAGGATAGTAAATTTTTAATATACTTGGTTAATTGCTGAAACATGACTTTTGCAAGAATTTTCCCTAATGTAGGCATAAATGAATTTGGTCTAAAGTCTTTGGCATACTTTGTTTTTTGGGAGTTTGGGTATGGGTTTGATTGTGATCCATTTCTATTCCAAAGGCATTATGTTTTTGGACAGGCGGTTTTGGAGAATCTGGTTAAATCTGCTCAACGATGTTGAAAGGGCCCTTGTTTAAGTCTTTTGAAGTAGAATTGAGAGGTACAAGAGGCTGGTTTCTGGTCAGGGTTTAGGAAATGTTAGCAGTAGGACCACAGCTTTTATCCTAAGAAAATAGCTCCATAAAATTACCTGGACACTATAAAACCACCCACAAAACAGCACATTCCAAAAAAAAAAAAAAAAAAAAAAAAAAGTAGGACTTATTTAAAGCTCTGTTTAGCAGACAACTTGCACAATTAGTGCACTCCGATAAAGCAGATGGGAAATAGTAGAACAACTAAAACACAGAACTAATGGATAAATGGAATATGTGAATGTCTACCTGAATGTTAAAACTGTTCTGTAATTAATTAATTATAAATATTCTGTATATTTGTTCCCTCTCCTCTCTCTGCAAATAACTCTTCCTACTATTCAACCCTTTGACCTTGAATTGAAAGGGAATCCTCCTCTAGCTCTTCTTCTTTTCCTATACCTGTCTTTTCTAAGCAATTTGTACTAAATTATTCCTTGCTTGCCTGTTTATTTGTTGTTGTATACATTCATTGCTTGCTTGTTTAATTGTTTATCTGTGTAATTGTTTTTAATGTGGAGCTTTTCTCCCCGGGCCTCCACTGAAAATGGGCCCTTTGAGCCCAGTGGACCTCCCCGGTTATCAAACTGGAAAATAAATAAATAAATAATTGCAAGATTGCACACACACACACACACACCCACACACACACACATATATATATATATATATATATATATATATATATAATATATATATATATATATATATACATATATATATATATACATATATATATATACATATACAGACATCCACATTTATACATATATGTATATATACACAGTAATACAATACAAAATCTATGTGGACACATATTGTTGTCCCCTCACCAACAGACACAGCCACAGGATAATTAAACGCTCGTCCAAATCAATTCAACTGAACTGGACCCATTTAACTGCAGTACAGGGTCACAACAGTGGCACACTTGCAAGCATTGCTGCCTTAAAGCGGTTAGATTGATCCTCAACAGCAATGTATTCTCTTTGAAGTCCAGACATCCACTCTGTTCACATGGGTTTTCACAGAGGGCTCCATTTTCTCACACAAGTCAAAGACAAGCTGTAGGTGAACCAGCATTTCTCCTTGCTTACAGGTATGATTGCTGTGTGAAAATGTATGGATTTTGGATTAAGCTGGTTTCCCATTTAGGATAAGTTCCTTTGCCTGCCCACTTAGTGGTGGCATAAGCTATGGGTCACAGACAACCATGACCTGGATTAAATGGGTTATCAGAAAAGGATTGCAATAATAAACAAATAAAGCCATTACAATGTGTAACAGGGATACAGAGACATGATCCCGCTACAATGTTTCAGTGTAAACAAGGCACCTAAGCCATCCACAAAGACAGCTATACAACATATTTACCAGAGTCTGAATGAAAAGGTTTACATGAAAAACGTCTTGTTTTATATTGAAAAGTAGCTCACAAACTAGTCTCTCTGTTTTCTCCAGAAGATTCCCTGCACTTAAACACAATTCTTCTCTACTTCCCTTCTCACCAGACTGATCTTGATGGTACTTCTGATTTATGTTGTATGTGTTTGCTCCCCTGTACACCAAATGGCAAGAAGTGCAGCATTATATCCATCTGTTTGGCAAATAAATTTACTAACTGCTTTTGACAATGTGCCCTCCCATCCCCTGACCACTGGAACAGTGAAAAACAGCAACTACTTCTTGCTGAAATGTGCATACTAGAGCAGATGCTGCAGTCATCAAAAACCAAACTAGTTTTGTTGTAAAATGTTATGAGGTGAGTGGATGTTTACCTTTGTTATGTTCCCCTGCATGAGTGCAATAGATTTTGTATTGCATTCAGAACGGCAAATGTAAGGAATGGGAATTACACAAAATATCCTGCTACTGTCATAAAATAATGCAGATGATCTGGTGAAAATTCAAGGCAAAGTCACAACCAAAATGTCATGTGAAAAAATACTGATGAATCAGCAGCTCAAAAAACATATATGATTAGGCTGTTCAGTTAAAACACAAACCCTGCATGTGAGTTATAATGTAAGATTGTTTCTTTTCAAATGCAAAGTGCTATCACAGGCATGGCAAAGAAGTAATAAGGTTCCTCATTTTTGCATCTGCCTCTGACAGAAGCTTGTAGTGCGCACATAAAAAGGCAGAGTGGATGGAACACGTGGCTCTAGAATGTGCTTGTGAGGAGCATCAATAACCAGACTCCCAACAGCTGGGAATTTTGCTATCCTTCAAACCACAGAAGCTAACAAAAATTATGTTCTGTGCAGTGCAGTAGGCTCAAGAGAACAGCAGAAGTATAAATAATGCTCAGCACACATTTTATAATACATCTGCTTTTATCTCTACATAAATTTAGAATCACCAATTATTTCTTTTACTGCCATGACAAGTCCTTTGTTCCCTTTAGAACGCAACAGGATAAATTATTGTTCATGATTTAGACACAGAGCTTAATCAAATACAAAATGCAAATTGGGCCTGAAGCTGTTTTTTTCTTTTCTTTGCTCTTTCCCAACCCCCAGACTCTAAACTTGGCATCCCACAGCTGCTTTCTCCTGCTGTTGAGAGTCTGTCTGCCTTCAAAGTAGATCATAAAGCAATGGTATGTCTGAAGACAGAAAGTTCACATGATATGTCTGAAGACAGAAAGTTCACATGAATAGACTCACACCTTCACTTCATACTGCACAACTGTTATGATACTTAGCTGCCCCTTCATGAAGCTTACTAGTTTGTAGAATCAAGGAACTCCAGATGTTCTTTCAAAAACGGCTCTGTCATACAAGTAGGCCATTTCAACAATACCTATGGCGTCTATATTTTATGTTTCTTCCAGAGCCCAATTAAAAAACACTGATAGTACTGGTCTTTCCACAACATCTAAGAGCAAGAAATCTGGAAAAAAATATCTAATAGTGGACAAAGGCTCCAAAATATGGATATTTTACATATTGCTCCTACAAAATTAGAAAGCTGCTAGAATGACAGCTTTTGCATTAGCATACATTTTTTGAACAGTATACAGTCTGAAACTCAAACATCTGTGATTACTTTCTGACTTCAATCCTCAAAGATGCGACAGTGATTTGCAAGAAAAATGAAATTTTAAGAGGAAAAGACCAAAAATATGAGGCAAAAATCTGGACAGTTGAGAGGTATGTTCATGGATCTTGAAAATGAAGATTACAGTAACACTTCTAAGTATAAGATGCCTGAACATATTATAAAAGGAATATAAAACAGATAAACAGGTTCACTACTATTAGTCCATATCTGCTCTACATTCTAAAATCTCTCCTAGAAGAAGGGTGTATTTCCTGCCTATGAAGATGTTCTCCACAACAAACACATATATAATAAATACATAGTCCTCTCAAGGACGGAGGTTTTCACATGTCCCCATATCCAGTTGTTAACCTGTATATTACATGGTGAAAACCTGGCAATGTCTTTCTATAAAGAATTCCAGGATTATGAATTATGATCGTGGTGCCAACTTCCCACTCCAAGGAATGGGTACCTCTCATTCATTCTGTGCCATTTTGAATTCAATGTCATGCAGAGTAGCAAGAGGTGGTCATGGTGCTACATAGCAGAGAAAAGCCCTTACCCATTTACCTTTTTTAGCATTAGGTATGCAAAGATTAACATATCTGGCAACTCTCAGAACATGGATGTGCACACTTTGCTGAATTTCACCCAAGATGGTACAGATGTTACCAGCTGCTCCACTGCATTATAAATGGGTCAAAAAATCTTTTCAGTGATGTCTATTTGCAAATGTGGGACAGCGTGGTACTGTGAAAAACACCACTAAACAAGGCCAGTTGTTTCCTTCTAAGACCAACATGTAGTATACATTAAAACTGCAAGAATACAGTAAAACGCAACAACATGACTTATCTAATGATAGCACCTAACTTGTGAGCTACCCAAAGACACGACTAAGGATTTCAGCAGCAACAGATTTTTTATTAATTAAATATTTAGACAGGAAGTAAATGAAAGAGCAGAAGACAATGTGCAAACTGCAGTTTCAGCCAATATGGCAAAGATGGAACAGCAAAGAAAAGGTGGATTTCTGCTTACCTCCCAAATGGCAGTGACAACAGAGTTGATTATAAGTGCAAAGCAGTGTGCTTGGGACACACACTGTCCTGCTTCCAAGCTGCTGACATGAAAAAAAGTCTTAGAAAGTTGAGAGACGGTACAAGTTTCAGTTAAACATAAGTAACTCATAGAAAGTACAAAAGGTCTAACATCAGAGCTATATATTGCATTTTAATTTCCATAGCCATCAACTCCATCATGGCATTACACCACCAAACATCTTTTAACTGCAATCATCTGCATGGTCCTAACACAGAAAAGTAACAAGAAACCGAGTGACTACTGTCTAGCTATATAGGGCATTATCTCCCTCACTCTCGACTTAGCAAAAGATTCAGGTATACAATACCAGCCCTGGGTACAAAGATATGCTACTGCCTGCACACCAACATATCCACATCTCTCTCTCCAACACGAGCACAATTCTTCATGGCAATCATGCATCAGTGCTTCTCAGAACTGTGACTGAATGTGGCCATCGGCTGAAGATAGCAGTTCTTCAGATGCCTAGCCCTCAATCTCCAAGTTGGCTTGACAGCTTCATTGGCCCAAGTCAAAGTCCCAGGTTATGGGGCCCTTGACTTCCTCCCTAAAAAAAGGCTGAGAGTTTGCTGTCAGATTTCTACTTACCTCTAATACCAGATCTTAATCTGCACTTAACATAAAGGACTGATTTTGCAAGCCAAGATATTTTCACCTTGTAAACTCACCAAGATACATGTGTCCTAAATTTTGTTAACTTGGGGCACACATTCGAATTTATAAACAGATATGACAGCTGCATAAAAACATTCCACTAATGCTAGTGAGATGTGGGTAAGTACTGCAGCAAATAAAACTTGGATGCATGCCTTACAGTCCACATACCAAATATACATCCACAACCACATTCAAATACATCAGCACAACAGCCTTTGCTTACCTACACTCCTAGAATTCACCACATATCCACCCTTAAATGCATAGTGCACCATACTCGTTGTGCATGTACACGTTTGTATTCTGCTACCCCAGCTATGGATAATCAATGATTCCATCAGCAAACATACTACATATGCACCCGCCACTACATTTCAATTGTAAATAAAACCCTTTACTTCCTAGACTGCATATAATACAATTCCATCATTCCCTACTAGTAAATGTGCACATAGGTTCTAACTCCTTGAACCAAATGCATAATCAGTTGCCCCGCAAGCATTACTCATATTTATACACACACCTACATTTATACATAAATGTGTGTGTCTGTATATCTGTATACACACACCCACATATGTATGTGAATATACATACATACACATATGTATGTTTCCCTCTCTCTCTTTATATATATATATATATATATATATATATATATATATATATACACACATATATGCGCTTGTGTGTATAAGTGTATATGTACATTATATATATATATATATATATATATATATATACATACATACATACATACATACACACACACACACACACACACACACACACACACACACACACACACACACACACACACACACACACACATTATAATGACACTTTTCCCATCCTTACTGATAGCAACTGGGAGTCACTAAAACATTGCCTTTAGAAGTAACTAATCCACAAAGCTTTCCTCTCAATGTTAAACTCCTTCAACCTGAGTGCAGAAAGAGTCAAATCCAAACCTGCACAATGGCTAGCAGCAGATATAAAAAGCTGATGCACAACAGAAATAAAACATGAAAAAATAAACAACTGCCAACAGTCTCAGCACTTGCAAGACCTAACTATGAATACCATTTTAAAGGCTAAGCATAATTAATATAATATACTACTCAAGAGGAAAAACACAGTAAAGCTCCAAAACAGTTTTGGTCAACACAAACTTACTAAACCTGGTTAAATTAAAAAAGAAACCTACCCCTTCACAGACAAAATAAACTTAAACAGCATGCATATGTAATTAATTCTACATAAATGTTGCTAACTCCATTATTACACAGAAAACCTCTTACTAACTTTAATAAACTATGTTCTTAAAAAACGAATCAAGGTGAAACGGTTGCATCATTATTTTTAGACCAATCCAAAACATTTGATATACTTGCACGTGACATTGCTGTCTTGGTTGAAGGAACTGGGCCTCAGAAACAATGCAGTTTATTAAATTAAAAGACACCTTAGCCACTTAACACAGTGTGTACTCTAGATAAATGAGCTGTCGGCTCTTCAGGAAACAGCATTAGGTGTGCCACAAGGCTCGATACTGGAACCATTATTCTTTAGTATAGTCATAAATAAAAGGCATACTGCCTCTCTCCCTGAAAATATGATCAAATATGCAGATGATTTAACACCAAAACATGTAGGCTCTTCTGTCAAAACAGCTCCAAGATGACCCACAGCATTCCTTTACAAAAACTGAAAAATGGCTTCAACAATATCAACTACTCTTAAATCTAAAGAAAACTAAAATAATGGTATGTTCACCTCCAACCCAGCAATGAAACTACTGAGATTTAGTATCAGTCAATAATACTAGATCCGAGCTAGTGCAAAATGTAAAACTACTGGGTATGACTAGTGATCACAGATTAAGATTCGTTAAGCATAGTCAATATGCTGTTCAGAATAACAGTCAAACTAGGAATTCTTTAAAAGTCAAACATTTTCCATCAGACCATGCTTGCAATATCAAAGCTTAAGCCTATCTACTCCAAAGAATCCTGTACGTCTCAATTTCAAACCTGCAGTCGTATCAGCTAACCAAACTGAGGCAACCCTATAACAAGCTTTCAAAATTTGCAACTAACCACATTAACCAAACATAACACTGTTGTGCCATTCCTCAGAGCAAGAAATCTGGATAAAGCCTAAAATGTGGGGACAAAAGCCCAAAAATAGGGACAGATTTTAAATACTGCTCTTATAAACTTAGAAAGCTGCCAGAATAACAGGATTTGTTTTTCTGAATGGTATGAAGTCTGAAACTCAAATGTATATAATTATTTAGTGACTTCAATTGTCACAATCTGACTACTGACAATATTCTCTATAGCCCAGGATGATGTTCCGCCACCAGCCAGTTATTAAACTGCTTCATGCCTCACAGAGAACAAAGTTAACTAAATAAACAGTATGTACTAACTCAAAAATCTAAAAATCATAATGATGATCGCCCATACTCAGTATATGTTAGTAAACTGTGGAACCCTCTACCAACAAACTTCAGAATTATCTCATCTACTGTTTAAAACCACCTTAAAAACATACCTGTTAACAAAATGATTCTGCACTTCAAACACCCACATTACTTAGCACCATTCTTATTCTAATAATTTCTCATCTACGTCTAAAATCCCAATGAAATCATAGCAATCAACAAAATAATTCTGCTCTTGTACAAGCACCATTGCTAATTCCACTATTTACTCAACCAAATAAAGTAAATATAATAAAAATCTCACACTCACCTGCTTACATGTTTCAAAAGAGCAAGTGGTTAGATAAAACATGTATAAGGCTTCATCTGCTATTTACTAACATTTCTATGCGACTTCACAGACGCTGTAAAACAATGAGTTCTTTAGATGCGTGTGACTTTAGCATACTGTAAATACAGTTTACTGGATTTAAAATGGTCAACAGCCACTGAACTACACATAGTTCAGTGTTTTGTACCAAATTTACTGCTAACTCATGCTAAATTGCCTGTTATCCAGCATGTAATATGGAACTTTTCTCCCCAGGCCTCCACTGCAAAGGAGCTTTGTCTGGTATGACTTTCCTGGCAATCAAAGGCCAACACACACACACACACACACACACACACACACACACACACACACACACACACACACACACACACACAGCTAAGCATGCAAAATATCTTGAATTGTAGGATTAGAGAACACACAGCTTCACCTCTTGCATCCACAGTCACCCCAAACCTTGTTCCCTAAACCTAGTGTACAAGATCTCCAAACACATGCATATCCCATTGATCCATTTTTTGGTATGATTTCAGGCTGGCTTGCAAACATGTTCAAGCATAACACACTGATGGAGTCACAATGTTGGCATTTCAGAGCCGGGTACATCAAAGCAAACCCATGCTGAAATCATAACAGATCAAAACAAACACATGAATAAACCTTCAAGAAGATCTGCTGCTCAATATGAAAATTTTACTGATAGTATTTGTGATTATGCATGTTCTCCATGAACCCAAAATTAAAACTGCTGCCACTTTTTTCCTTGTCAAATCTTTGTCCCGTCATTTTTACATTCAACACTACAATGCCAAAGGTTGCTTTTCCATGATCATTTTAAAATGCTGTGTGAGGGTTTCTTCATGGTCATAGGTTCACAGGTGTGTACTAGGCTAATGGCCTTGGAGCCTTTACAAGCGTAGCCATAGAAGTGCCCTGGCATTGTGCCACCTGATGTTAGTTCACAGTGCCTCTACCAAGTAAAGCCACTAGAGTGATCCCCGGGGTGAACTTTCTATCTCCCATCCACTCATCAGGATTTTGAAGAGGGCCAGTCAGGTGTTCTGCTTGACATATATGGGAAGTCTATTCCAGAGCATGGGCAGTCTCTGGGTTATGAACCTGTCCCTCCAGCATGTTCTGTTTGTGGTAATGAGGCTGAGGTCTCTGGAGCGTGTGGTGCGGAGGGATTGGGATTTCTTTAGATGTAGCATTTCTAACAGAGCTGGGTCAGACATGGCTTCGTAAGTCAGACATTGCCTTTTAGTAGACAATATAAGACAGAGTATAACTGGAGTTTTTTGAGTCTGTCCATGTAGGACATGTGTTTAAGGCCTGGGATCCTCTTTGTGAGGTACTTTTGTGGCCTCTCCAGCTGTTGCAGGTGTCTAGTGAGGTACATGCCAAATGGGGCATTATACTCGATGATTGGTCTAATGAGGGAAAAGTAGAGAAAACTGATGACCTCTTTCTTCCTGGATGCAAAACCCTTAGTAATGAGATCTGCCACATAGAAGGACTTTCTGACCACAGTGGCAATGTGGTGGTCGAAGGAGAGGTTACTGTCAGCCTGTGTCCCGAGATCTCTTATAACGTCTTCCGTGTTCAATGGGCTCCCATCAATGTGATAATTAGTGGGAATGGAGTTTTTCCCAAACCGGATGACAACACATTTTTTGGCATTAAGCTTAAGGCCATAGTTTCGACACCAGTCATTGGTCTCAGTGAAGCATGAATTGCTAAGCCAGATATTGTATGCCACTCAGTAAAATTATTTCCATCATCTTTGCATTAATTGCACTGCAAACAGATCACCATTTGTAGACTGTTAATTACACAGCACACAGCAGGACAAACTATGACTTCTCAATCATGACTACATTGCTACAACTATTGCATTTCCACATTTTAAAACACTGTATAATGCCTCTCCATCATCACAAACTGTATTATAAAATGTCACAGTTTCACTCAGACATCCATTTCCAATTTCCCCATATGCATTAAAGTACAGTTGTATACACTTACCATAAATGTACTTGTTCGAGTGTATTCACTGTTGCAGTCATTACATTCGGGTTATCTGCCTGCAGGTAGCCCTCAGCAGGCCTGAATACCAGAGTCTTGGATTCCTGCGTTGGATGCTATCGCTTCTTCCATAATGTCAGGTAGTCAAGGATATAAAACATGCAGCTGATGCCATTACATCAGTTTTTCTTGCCCCAGATGTCAGGTGCCCCCACAATGGGAAGCAATTATATGTTATGTTACACCTCCATCAAAAAGCAAATGCACCAGAAAGCTTAAATACACCAAACAAGAAGGAAAATTAGAGCCAAGAGAAGTCAGGGGGCTGGAGGAAGGGTAACCAGGACTGCAACAGTGAATACACTCTAACATCTACATTTATGGTAAGTGTACACAACTGTACTATGTTCTTCGTGTTTCACTGCTGCAGTCATTACATTTGGGTGGATTCCCAAAGCTAAGGAAGGGAGGAGAAAGTTAGAGAGCATTAGGACCAGCTATTAAGCCCTGCAAAACTGCAGTGGCAAAACCAGCTCTGGATTTAGAAAAAAATAGGCATGTGGTAATGCTTGGTGAAGGTATGTACAGAGCTCCAGGTAGCAGCTTCTAGGATGTCCCTGGTACAGACTCCTCAGAGGAAGGCTGCAGAGGTAGATGTAGCCCTGGTAGAATGTGATCTTATCCCCTGTGGGGTAGGTTTTCCATGGTGTTTATAGCAGAAATGAATGCAATCAGCTATCCATTTAGAAATGGTTTGCTTTGAAATGGCCTTCCCCTCTGCCCCTGCAGCAAAGCCAATTCACAGCTGTTCAGATTTTCTGAGAGGCTTAGTCCTGTCCAAATAAAATCTAAGTTGTCCTTTGTTTTGTAGATTCGGGAAAAAGGTAGGCAAATGAATGGACTGATTTAGGGCCACACTAGACACCACCTTGGGTATAAAGGAAGGAATGGTCCTGAGGGAAACCCTGTCTGCATGGAAAGTAATGAAGGGCTCCACTGTCATGAGGGCTTGTAATTCAGACACTATTTTTGCTGAAGTGATGGCGAGACAGAAGGCTGTTTTCCAAGAAAGGAATTTCAACTCTGCAGTTGCAGCTGGTTCAAATGGAGGGAGAGTAAGCTTTTCCAATACAAAGTTAAAGTCCCAGGCTGGAGTAGGGGCTCGCCTGGGGGGGGGGGGGGGGTCTTAAATTTTTGGTCCCTCTGAGGAATTGCTTTAGCAGGGGGTGAGAGACGAGGGGTGGTTCAGTATTATAATGTGCTAAAATGGCAGAGGCATGAATGTTAATTGACGAAAAGGATAGGCCCTTGTGGAGCATTTCTGTTAAGTACTGAAGAATATGAGGTAAGCTGGGCACTGTTGTGCCCATCCCCTGAGTCTGGCTCCAGGAACAGTATCTTTTCCACTTTTCAGCATAAGATTTTCTAGTACTAGGCCTCCTTGCTTCCAGAATGACATGTAGCACCTGCTTAATGAGGGATACTACTGGACAGCTCAAGGAATTAGTCAGGCTGGAAGGTTCAGGGTTTGAAGCTGAGGGTGCAGAATCTGCCCCACCTGCTGGGACAGAAGGGAAGGTGTCTGAGGTAGATGCCATGGCTCCAGCAGTATCATACTGCACAAGAGGGGGTAACAATGCTGGCATGGCCAGTCTGGTGCAATCAGTATTGTCCTTGGCTTGTCCCGTTTGATCTTTAGCAGTACCTTCAAGAGGAGAGGCAAAAGGGGAAAGGCATAAACCGAAAGGCTTTCCCAGGTAAAGTACAGGGCATCCACTTTCCAAGCTTGGCTGTGGGGAGTCCTTGTGCATAATTTGTCCAATTGGTAGTTCTGAGGGGAGGCAAACATGTCTATCTCTGGAGTCCCCCATTTGTTCCTCAAGAGGTTGAATATGTTTGGTTCCAGTGTCCATCTGTGTGGGTCCATGAGAGTTCTGCTTAGGCTGCCTGCCAGTGAATTTAGCTTGCCTGGCAGGAACTGAGTTTGTAGGTGCACTTGGTAGCTCAAGGCTGTGTTTCACAGAGCCATGGCTAGTCTGCAGAGAGGGTACGAGTGGGTTCACCCCTGATTGTTTATGTACCACATAACTGAGGTGTTGTCTGTCTTTACCAATAATTGTCCTGGAAGGATGTGTTCTTTGAAGGCTGTCAGGGAATTCTGTACAGCTAACATTTCTTTCTGGTTGATATGCAGGTGCATCGGACTCTGGTTCCATTTGCTCTGAATGCACGGACCTGCCAAGTGAGCCCCCCATGCATAGTCTGATGCGTCTGTTGTTAGGGTTTGGGCGGCAGGGGGTAGAGTGAAAGGGAGCCCCTTGTTGTGGTAGCAGGCCTCTGCCCACCAAAGGGACTCTGTCTTTATACAAGGAATGATAGGAATCATTGATTCCAGGTCCTGAGAATGTTGGCACCATAGGCTTTTTAGATACTATTGTAGTTTCCTCATATGCAGTCTTGCATATGGAATTAGTAGAATGCAAGAGGCCATGAACCCCAGGGCTTGCAGAATTTTCCTTGCAGATAGCTGGGTCTTTGTGGCCAGTAGTTTGAAGTAGTTTGTCAAATAAACTTGTTTCTCCGGAGTGAGGAAAGCCATCTGGGAAGTTGTGTTCAAGCTTGCTCCCAGGAATACAATCTGTTGACAGGGTACTAGGTGAGCTTTCTTTTCATTTATTGTGTACCCCAGTGGGGATAGAAGCTTCTTTACGAATGCCAGATGTTTTAACAGCAAGTCCTGGCTTTCTGCCTGAATCAGACAATCATCCAGGTATGGGTATATTTGAATATTTCTCTGCCTACAAAATGCAACAGCTGGAGCTAGGCACTTTGTGAATACCCTGGGTGCAGTAGATAAGCCAAAGGGAAGTGCAGAGAACTGATAGTGCATAGAGCCTGCCCTGAGGCGAAGGCATTTCCTGCAAGATTCCCTTATTGGAATGTGCAGGTAAGCTTCCTTTAAGTCTAAGGTTGCCAACCAGGCATCTTTGCCTAGCATAGGAAGCAGCTGTTGAAGTGTTAGCGTTGTGAATTTTGGGATTACCAAAAAGGTGTTTAGAATAAAGAGGTCTATGAAAGGATGCCAGGAGCTGTATTTTCTGGGTACCAGGAAAAGTCTTGAATAAAAACCTTGTCCCCTTTGTTCTGCTGGGACAGGTTCAATAGGCCTGATACTTAGAAGACAAAGAACCTGCTGTTGGACCTCCACCCACTGATTTGGGGGTAGGTCTGGCCAACCGTTTGGGGTTGGTAGGGTGTGGAAGTGGAATCTGTATCCTTGGGAAACTATATATAAAACCCATTTGTCCTGGGTAATGAGTTCCAAGTTTTTTGCATGCAGGACGAGCTTCCCTCCTAAGGGAGCAGGCAGTTGAGCAGGGCTTGGAAAGGTTAAGGTTAAGTCAGTGTGACATTTTTCCATAAGGGGGTGCCTTACTACTTCCTTCTTTGGAAGTGGGAGTCCCCCACTGCTTAGACCTGTGCGTAGCCTGAGACTGTAACCTAGGTGGTTTGCTGTTCCTGGGTTTGGACTGAAGACCTGGAGGAGACTGGAAAGGACCAATTCTTTGAAGGCCAATGTCTACTAAATTTGGGAGGCTGTACTTGCAGGAAATCTTTAACAGTTTGCATAGATTTAGCTTTTTCCTCCATCTTTTTGAGAACAACTTCTGCTTTGTTGCCAAACAGGTGGTCTTGGTTTAAGGGAGCATCCAGTAATTTAGCTTTAACATGATCTGGCAAGTTTTGCTCCTTAAGCCAAGCATGCCTTCTAAGTACAGACCCAGTGACAGCAGCCCTGCAAGATGCTTCTAAAGAATCAAAACCACATTGCAAAGTATGTTTACCAACTTGTTCAGCAGAATGCATTAAATCCTGTAACTCTTTGTGTTCAGCACAGTCAGGAATCAACATAATTTTCTGTTTAAGTAGTCCCATAATATGCTGCTGGTATTTTAACATATGAAACTGGCAATTTAAAGTCCTAATGGCCAAAGTAGCAGAAGTGTATACCTTCTTATCCCATATGTCCAAGGCTCTAGAATCTCTATCAGAAGGGGTAGAATTTTTGGCAGTAATGGCCTTAATGCCCTTTGGGCCTTGGGAAATGGTCTCTAGATCCTCAGTAGGATTTTTGAATACTGCGGTGGTGGTGCTGCGGTAGCGTTGTCGCCTCACAGTTAGACATTGCCCATTCGATTCTCAGAGCGTCTTCTGTGTGGTGACATGCATGAATGGGCGTTCCTTCGTTGAAGGTTGTGCATTAGGCCCAGCAAGCCAGTACGTAAAAATCTACTGCCAATCATTAGCGGACCGGAGTTCCGCTGTGGTGACCCCTAACCGGGAAAAGCCGAAAGACACAAACAAACAAACTTGTGAGAGTCAGGTACTCCGTAATACCAGTCAGGATTTCTGGGAGCTGGAGGTAAAGTGTCTGGGTACAGGCTGGATTCCAAGAAAGCATCATCCACAATGTCCAGAAAAGGAGGGATAGCTAAAGGCCTGTGTTGAGGAAGGAATAAGAATTCCCTAAGCCTCTTTTTTGGAGTCAGAGTAATCTTGGCTTTCCCAGCGGAAATGCTCCTTAAGAGTGTGCAAGCTTTCACCAAAAGAAAAATCGAAAAATCTTCTGGAGGGGAAGCAAAGGAATGGAATCCTCTGCATCAGAATCCTCATAGGTAGATAAGGGCAAATCCTGGTAATCAGAAGAAACAGAAATATCAGAATCCTGATCAGAAGAATCAGGGAAAATCAGTTCTAGGTCTCAGAGGCGGAAGGCTGGCTTCCCCTAATTAAAGTAATAAGGTCTTCAGCCATTCTAAGCATTTGTTTTTTAGGCATATGGGCCTGACCATGCGGTTTGGACGTCAGTTTCCTAGGCGTTGGTCGAGTTTTAGGCCTGGGTGAAGAAGATGGCGTTGGTTTAAAATGCAAGTCTGTAGGCCTAAATACACCCTCAAAAGTCAGTGCCTGCACAGCGGCTCCGGACCCATCCAAGGTAGAGACATCCACAGGTTCCATAGTCGAAGAAGCATCTCATGGCATACCAGACTCTGAATGGGTCTCAGTAGAGGCCAGCGAATCGGAAGTAGCAGGTATCAGGGGCTGCGAAAGCACCTCACTGAGTACCGGCGAACTGGCGACTAGCTTAATGGAAGCATTGTCGGCAGTTTTAGACCTATGCGGTCTCTGTCTTTACCTTTATGTTTTTTCGGAACATCGGTAGTCGTATGGCTTACTGAAGTCATTTCTGGATAGTTATACAGAGTACCAAAATAATTTGCTGCAAAAATAGACCAACAACGAATAGTTCGGGGGTTGAATAAGGCACAAAACCAACAGCAAGGAACGTCATGGTCTGGGCCTAAGCAAGGAATGCAGTACGAATGAAAATCTTTATGAGGTATTTACTTTCCACAAGTAAGACAACTGTTAACTTTTACTGACATCGATTAACAGCAAGAAAAAGGATCCCCAATGGGGTACTTAGCTTTTTTGAAGACTTCGGTTCTAAAACTCGAAAACGAAAATTTCAGGAGTCGGCCGACCGGCACTTGCGAACTGCTTCTGCTTCGGGCACCGCGTGGCAAGAAAGACTGATGTAATGGCATCGGCTGCATGTTTTATACCCCTGGCAACCTAACGTCATGGAAGAAGAGATGGCATCCGATAGAGGAATCCAAGACTCTGGTATTCAGGCTGGCTGAGGGTTATCTGCAGGCAGATAACCCAAATGTAATGACTGCAACAGTGAAACATAAAGAACATCTGCAATTTGAACAAACCATAATGGAATTTGTAAGATCTATTAATTGTATGTTACACAGCAAGGCACAAAAAGGATATCACCTCTCATTTAATCAAGACAATGATGTTGTATGTTGCTTTCTCGTTATATAGTACATCAGATGATGCTTACAAATAAAACAAAAAAGTGAAATACTATTTACTAAGGGTTAAAGGTTCCCAGCCCCATTCTGTTCTGCTGTGCAGACCTGTTTGAAAACCTGCTTTGGCCTCTCATGAGATTCAGGTGTTTCCTGCAAGAAAAGTAAATCACTAAAGAAAATGTGTTTTATTTGATGTGAAACAACAAACATCATGCTCTGTGTTGCCAAAGTGTACTGTACCACAGCACCTCCCACCCTTTTTAACTCCTCCTCTTTCACTTAATGCTGAAGCACAGAAGCTGCATTAACTCTATCTATTTAGACCACTTCTCATCTAATGTCCAAATATTCCGTAGTGCTTCAACTCTATATGACTGGACCTGCCAGGCTTTCTATAAACAACAATCAGCCATCATTTCTTGCTTCCACACACATCTCCAGTAAGTTTTAATGCTGCAACAGGTACAATACTTCATCAGACCTGTGAGAATTTAACACAAAGCATGCCAGCAGCCTTCAGTCAGACATGAGCCTCAGACAGATAATGCATGTTATCTTTGGGTTGGATTTGTAGCTGAAACAGTGGCCACACCCAGCAGCCATGCACTTAATTCCATATGCAGACTTTTCTGCAGACTTCTTAGAGCTTCTCCCAATATATGCAATTTACAGCTGCCCTTCTCAGGCACTAGCACTTCACATGGTAACATGTCTACCACTATATGTCACAAGTTCACATTCAGCTTCCCTTTTGAACTCTCCACTAGTACACTTGAAATTCCATGTGCCTTTATGGATGTTGCAATATGGACCTTAAGTGCAGGAGTTTACAGAATTACTGTCTGTCTGTACTTCTTGTCTGTGAGGCTCTTTTCAGGGCTTCCATCTGCATATTTAGTAATATACCATATAGAGTACATACGGACTGACCAATTTCCATACGCACTATTTTTTCTCTGTGCAAACTCTCATGGCATGTGACAGCTCACATGGGACAAGCACTGTAACTTACCAATTTCATCCCCTACTTATGTTTTTTCTACCTCATCTGCCACACATGCAAAATAAACAGACTGCTCCTATCAGTTACAAGTTGTTTCTAAAGAATCCACCAGAATATATTTACAAACATTCATATTAAAGTGAATGTTTTATTTATATTTGGCTATACTTCTCAATATCAAGTATCAAAGAAAAACATTTTGAACAGTGAACATCTTATTGCTACAGGTTGCCTTCCAATGATCGCATTTTTGCTAGCACATTCGTGTGATACAACAGTCGCTACAAGCTGTACTACTGCTCCTGTCAAGCAATCAAAACCACTACTGTCTGTTGCTTCTTCATCACCTTTATTATTTTTAAAAACTCCTTTTGTTCAGTTCAGTTACTATAACCTCTACATTTATAGTTTACTTTGGTCTCCACTACCACTCAGTTACAATCTTCCTTCATAATGCTAAACTGGTGGTTACTACATCCAACCCTGACCCTGATACAGCAGAAGCACTGCCACAAGGCCCAACTCCCAAAAGTTTTCACTAAACGTTTTGTCATTGTGCAATGTAAGCAAGTCTAACAAGATCTTTGCTGTGTATTACCTTTAGTGAAATACATGTCTGCCTTGTGCTGGAAAGTTGCTTTGACATTGAGTACAAGGACTACTCCTATGGGGGGAAAGACCATTTACTAAGCTGGCTACTGTCCTTTCTCATAACCAATAGATCACAGTGTATATGACAGTTACTTAGTCTCCCTATCTTCCTGGTTTCTGCATCCAGTAAATGAAGGAAAACCTGTTATCCTTTGTGTCTCCTTGTTAAATGTTTTGTGCAAGTTACAAAGTGATTGCTGTCCGTAATAATTCACAGACTCTCCACATATCACACCAAACCTATTTAATGATGCCCCTCACCTTCACCCCAAATATAGACAGATTAACTTTATTTTGATTTGAGTTGAAATGGAGTTAAGTGGGAGAATACTCTCCAAAGAGCAATAATAATAATTATACCATGATCCCCCCAAAACGTGCACGCTGATTGGCCAGCGTGCCCGTTGTAAATCGAGTTATACTAATGGAAAAAGGTCCGGTCGCCCGGACTTTTTTCCATTAGTATAACTCGTTTTTTTTAAACACTGTCTCGCTATGTTAAATGGGTTTAACATAGCGAGACAGCTTTAAAATAAGCAACGGAGATCTCCGTTGCTTATTTTAAAGCTGTCTCGCTATGTTAAACCCATTTAACATAGCGGCATGTTTAAAAAGCAACGGAGAAAGCAAGATCTCCGTTGCTTTTTAGTCTCGCTATGTTAAATGAGTTTAACATGGCGAGACAGTTAAAATAAGCAACGGAGATGTCCGTTGTTTATTTTAAAACTGTCCCGCTGTTAAACCGATTTAACATAGCGAGACACTAAAAAAAAAAGCAACGGAGATCTTGCTTTCTCCGTTGCTTTTGCCACAACTCTGATGTACTGCGCAGGCGCCAGTACATCAGAACTGCCGGATGCCAGACATCTGCGGAAGGGCAGCAAACAGGCATTATACTATGCCATTATTTAAGAAAAGTAACAGTTTCTTTTCTTAAATAATGTCATGGTATAATAGCAATAACCCACTTCTGGGTGTGGGTAATGCTAAATTTACCCACGGTTGGCTTTGTTTGGTCGAGTGAACCACGCCAACCATGGGTAAATTTAGCATTACCCACACCCAGGCGTGGGTTATTGCTATATAATACCACAATATACTGAAATCCTCCTAGGAGGAGAAATTCACCATAATCCTGGCCCTACATATCACAACAAACATCAAGACATTTCTCTTCCACATACTACTCTATGTCCACAACGGGTAACCCCAAATTACAGTAATCTAACTTTTGTGGTCATAAATTAGAAGCATAAGAAATAAAGCTAATGAACGACATGCCTTGACTACCCAGCACAAGCCTCATATTCTCACTATAACTGAAACTTGGCTTAAACAACTCTGAAATTACACCCACCCCATCACCAGCTGTATCACCATCCATAATGATCACATAAAGAGGAATTGTGGTGGTATTATTTTAATTGGCCCAAAGCTAGCCCATTTCCTCCTACAATAAATCAATACATTAATTCAATTCAGCAGAACTTATTACTAGCCTGAAAATAAACCAATATAAACAAATATCTATTACTGTCCTTTGAATTCCTCCTGGTGACAATAAAGCTACACTGGAAGATATCTTATACTGGATACCCATAACAATTCCACAATAAAGCAATACTAAGTGGTGTCAATATCAGTTAGTTGGGCATAACCTCTAACTCCCTACATCTGGCATGAATTTAAACTGTTTCACAGAAGTAAGTAACATCTCCTCACACTATAGCAAGACATCCCCTTCCTTATTAGATTGGATCCTCGTTTCAGACCCTAGCAAATTCACCACCAGAGGTACAATGTCAGATTCTCTCTGTGACATATCCCAATCTATACAACCAGACATCTCACACAAACTTAAACAGCATATTTATAAAACATGCAAAGTCCAACTATAACCCAGAAATATTCATTACTGCTCTTATCTGTTAATTGAAAAATCCTAAAAATCCTCCCCTTAGATAATGCAGTAAATGAATTCAATACAACTTTCCTAAATAGCCTTGTACCTCCTAGAATAAAAAGACTAAAAATAAATAGCGCAATTTGGTTATCCAAAAAGTGTAGAATGCTAACACAGGATAGAGTACAAGTGTGGAAAGCATGTCAAAAACACAAAGCACAATATCTCAAAAACGTCAGAATGTTTACAAAGACAAAAAACTAAACTATAACATTTAGAACAATAATAAACACAACTATATATATAAAAAAATTCAGGGACATCTACTACCAACCCTGTCCAAAAGTCACACATCACCACATCCATTTTCAACTTCAAACTTGTGCCCACATCCTATATTACACTATACTGTCCTTCTACTAACCTCTATAGATACTGTCAATAAAGCTAGAGATAATGGCAAACTAGTCCCATCCTTATTTCTAGACTAGTCTAAAGCCTTTGATTAAGTTTGTCGCAGCAAACTTCTACTTCAAATGTCCTCACTAGGTCTCTCTCAGCCCACCCCTTCTGTAGTTCAAAAGCTACCTGCCCAATAGGTATTGGTCAGTAAAATGTTACTCCATACTCTCTCTCTCTCTCTCTCTCAAACTCCTGGTCACTACTGGTGTACCACAAGGCTCTATCCTTGGTCCCCACTCCCCTGCTCTAACATTTTCACAAACATCCTCTTATACTTCCACACAACAGGCCACCCTAATACACTACACAGAAGATTCCACTAATTTACATATCCAACATGGTACAGCTCCAAAAAAATTTGTCAGGAAACACATCTTCATAACTCACCACTCATACTCAACACCCCCCCCAAAAAAAAGACCAAACTACAAAATTTAAAGTCCTCTCTCTCTTGATAATATAACCATTGATGTTACTTCTCAAAGCAAACTATTATTGGTGATAGTGCACAATAATCTTACATTCAACCTGCATATACAAAATTGCATAAGAAATACTCATCAAAAACTAGGGATACTTGCAGAGCCAAAAACTCTCTCACTGATGCAACAAAAACTACATTTGCCACTACTCATCTTCTTCCCAATCTTCATGGTGCTCCCACCATCCTTACTAACCTCCAGAATTCACAAAAAGTAACACTTGAACAATGCTATCACAAAATTGCTAAATTTGCAAAACATACCCCTTTCAGAACCCACTGTATAGCACTGAAAAGTGTAAATTGCTTAGAACCTACCACCTATAAAATTATCCAGCATCCATTTTCCTGTCCAGCACTAAAAACAGAGATTCTACCATTCGATAAAACTATGTTCCCAGGCAGTCATTGTGATCCAGTGACCAAAAACTCCCATCTGTCTACAAACCTAGCAACTCTGCTATGCACTGTCTTTACTAGTACAAGATTGCTAAGGCAACCTCCTTCCACTCCTTACTTGTATACTTCAGGTCTATAGCCCCCTCCAATCTTTCAAAACCACTTTGAAAGACTTCTAGCTAAAATCTGACTGTTCTTGCTAAAATCCAGGATAAACTATATCCCTAAATGTGAAAAGATATATTTTCATTCCTTATACTTCCTTACTCTCCCTTCTTCACTTTACTGCTATCTAATTCTCTACCATGACTTTCTCCCTAAATATACCATAAGCCTGTTTTTCCCTCTCTTCATATTGCAATTACTTGTATTAGACTAACTTACCTTTAATTTCTCTAAAAAATGTGTTAAATTTTGCTATATATTAAATGATTGTCATACCTATCAATTTTTAACCAATGTTTTTTATATTATGTGTAATTTATCATTATTTAAACTGCAGATATGCAGATGTTTTTGTTTTATTTATTTACTATTTATTTAAACAAATACATACCTAAATAAATGTTAAACTACTCAAACCCATGCTCTGCTTCAGCTGATGAACTTCCAAGAGAGTACCTTAAAATAGCAACTGACAGCATCACCTATCCTCTCTCAATCCTTATAAATGGGTCAGTCCAGGAATCCTGCATTCCCTCTCTGGGGGGAAAAATCACACATTATCCCTCTGCAGAAAGGAGGAAATTCAATAGACATTACAAACATTAGACCTATAGCAATCTTATCCCTTTCTCCAAAATACTTGAAAAAAGTATTCAAAAACAAATGCTAAAACCACCTCCTGGAGAAGGAACTCCTATCCCGCACACAACACGGCTTCTGTTACTTCCACAGTACTAAGACTGCACTTCTAATCTTTAGAGATACTGCAATAAAGCTAAGGATAACGGCAAACTAGTCTGCTCCTTATTTCTAGTCTTGTCTATAGCCTTCAACACAGTTTGCCACACCAAACGTCTACTTCAATTATTCTCAGTAGGTCTATCTCTGTCCACTCTTATGGTTCAAAAGCTACTTATCCATTAGTTGTCAGTCAGTAAAATGGCACTCCAACCTCTCTCCATACCTCCAAGTCACCACTGGTGTATCACAGGACTCTATTCTTCTCCTCCACTTTCATATTCTCACTAATATCCTCCACACATCCATGCAACAGGCATCTAATGCAGTACGCAGATAACTTCACACATATGCATCTGACAACTTGCCACATCTCCAAAAATTACTCGGGGAAACAAACAGCCACTGAAACTTGACTTTGTAATTCACAACTAATGGTCAACCCTTAAAAAACAAACTACTACTTTTCCCCTCAAGTCCCTCTCTCATGAAAAAAAAAACAATTTAAAATTCTCTCTCTTAATAATACAACCATTGAGGTCATTTAATCATAACAAATGATTTGATAGTGGATGATAATCTTAAATATGACTTGCATAAAACCTTTATAACACAGTTTAAACTTCACTGGCCAATACTGACTAACCTTCAAACATCACAAAAATCAAAACCTGAATAATGCTAGAATAAAGTGCCCAACTTTGCAGCAAATATTCCTTTCAGAATCCATCACTGTATAGCACTAAAAAGCCTAAACTGGTTAGAACTACCTCATCAACAAACACACACACAGCTTCTTACCACCTGTGAAGTCCCTCATATGGGCCAGTGATCAAGGAGCCTCAATCCTCACAACTGACAAAGGTGGGAAACGTTCACTGACTAAAGAATAGACACACAGTATTTTCAAATGCAGCTCTCTGCACTAAGCACAATTTCTCTTAAGTGCACAAAAGGAATGCACACTCCACTCCTGGGATTGTTTTTTTTCTCCAGACCCCAAATGCATTCAGACCTGAAAGACGGAATCTTTATGGCCTAAGTCAAGTCATTTAATTTCAGGTCATTTTCTTAAGGTTAGCTGGGCTGAGCTTAACCCCTTCCCTTCCAGTATCCTATGATAAAGTATATCCATTTCAGCAGTTATAACAATACAGCATGGCAAACATGCATTTCTTTTCTGTCCAGCAGGACCCACTGTTGATACATTTTTAACACAAGCAGCTTTATAAATACATTTTTAACACAAGCATCTGTACAAATCAATTTGATATACAAATGATACATACTTCTTTATAAAACACCAGCTAGCTATGCTGGCGTACGTTGCACATGCACTGCCTTACTCTCTCTCTGGCACACTCACATCATCACAGCACCTATACAAATATCCAGCATCTGCTTTTTCAGTACTAAATACCATTCAACACAAATATGTTCCTAATCAGCCATTACAATCCAATGACCAAAAGCTCCTCTTTGTCCACAAACCTGTAAAATCTGCTGTGTACAGCCTATATTCATACCATGTTGCTAAGGCCTGGAACTCATTACCTGTACCCATCAAGTTAATATCCTCTTTCCAGTCATTTAAAACCATTCCAAAACACTTCCTAGCCAAAATCTGTCTCTGTTCTTGCTCAGACTCATGATAAACTATATCCCTAAATATGAACACTCGAGTCACTTTCTTTCTAAACAGGCCATAACCCTGCATTTTCCTCTCAGTTCATATTGCACTTCCTGTTTGCATTATACTAACTTACCTTTAATTTTTCTATAAACTGGCTAAAATTTCTCTATATATTAAATAATGTCATACAAGCTGTATCTATTTCTAACCAATGCTGTTTTCAAATTACGTCTAATATGGTACAATTACTTCAACTGTACATGTCTTTGTATTATTTTTGAAGATTATAAAATTATTGTTCTGAAAATGCTTTTGCAATATTTTGAAGCTTTTCTCAAAGGATACCACTGAAATTGGGCAGCCACCTAGTCAGACTTTCCTGGTAATAAATGTCAATAAATAAGTAAAACCTAGCTTGGCACTATTAGGTATCACAGAATAATGCTTGTCAAAAAATCCAAGACCATGCTGCTTTATGTTGCTTCTCTACTAAACAATGCACTACACGATATTCAGAAAGATGTAAAACAAAGTGAAATACTCCTCTTATTTATACTCTATTACTTCTCACTGTTATGCATTACAGAACAGTATTTGTTGAACAGTGAAGACCATAGCATCTACAAACAGTTTAATGCCAACCCTCCAAACTATCATCAAAGAATCATCATCTTCTTTCGGCTGTCCCTGTTAGGGGTCGCCACAGCAGATCATCTGTTTTCATTTCTTCCTTTCCTCTGCATCTTGCTCTGTCACACCAACCACCTGCATGTCCTCTCTCACCGCATCTATAAACCTCATCTTAGGCCTTCCTCTTTTCCTGTTACCTGGTAGCTTCATCCTTAGCATATTTTTACCAATATACTCAGTATCCCTCCTCAGTACATGTCCAAACCAACGTAATCTTGCCTCTCTGGCTTTGTCTCCAAACCTTCCAACCTGGGCTGACCCTCTAATATACTTATTCCTAATCCTGTCCACCCTCGTCACACCCAGTGCAAATCTTAGCATCTTTAACTCTGCCACATCCAGCTCTAACTCCTGCCTTTTTGTCAATGCCACTGTCCCCAACCCATATAACATAGCTGGTCTCACTACCCTCTTGTAGACCTTCCCTTTCACTCTTACTGGTACTCGTCTGTCACAAAACTCCTGACACTCTTCTCCACCCTGCCTGTACTCTCTTCTTCCCTTCTCTTCCACGCTCACCATTACTCTGAACTGTTGATCCCAAGTATTTAAACTCATCCACCTTCACCACCTCTACTCCTTGCATCCTCACCATTCCTCTATCCTTCTCATTCACACACATATATTCTGTCTTAGTCTTGCTGACCTTCATTCCTCTTCTCTCTAGAGCATATCTCCATCTCTCCAGGGTTTCCCTCCACCTGTTCCCTACTCTCACTACAGATCACAATGTCATTTGCAAACATCATAGTCCACAGGGACTCCTCTCTGATCTCATCTGTCAACATGTCCATCACCATTGCAAATAAGAAAGGGCTCATAGCTGATACTTGATGTAATCCCACCACCACCTTAAATGCATCAGTCACTCCCACCGCAGACCTCACCGCTGTCACACTACCCTCATACATATCCTGTACCACTCTTACATATTTCTTGGACACTCCCGACTTACTCATACAATACCACAACACCTCTCTAAGCACCCTGTCATATGCTTTCTCTAAGTCTGCAAAAACACAATGCAACTCCTTCTGACCTTCTCTGTACTTCTCCATCAACACTCTCAGAGCAAACATCGCATCTGTAGTGCTCTTTTCTGGCATGAAACCATACTGCTGATCACTAATCATCAGGTCCCTTCTTAATCTAGCTTCCACTACTCCTTCCCATAACTTCATGCTGTGACTGATCAATTTAATCCCTCTGTAGTTACTACAGCTCTGCACATCACCCTTATTCTTAGAAATCAGTACCAAAACACTTCTCCATTCCTCAGGCATCCTCTCACTTTCCAAGATTTCATTAAACAATCTGGTTAGAAACTCCACTACCATTTCACCTAAACACCTCCATGCTTCTACAGGTATGTCATCTGGACCAACAGCTTTTCCATTCTTCATCCTCTTCATAGCTATCCTTACTTCCTCCTTGCTAATCCACTGCACTTCATGATTCACTATCCCAACATCATTCAACCTTCTCTCCCTCTCATTCTCTTCATTCATCAACCCCCTCAAAGTACTCTTTCCATATGCCCAACGCACTCTCCTTGCTTGCGAGTATGTTTCCCTCATTACCCTTTATCACCTTTACCTGCTGCACATCTTTCCTAGCTCAGTCCCTCTGTCTAGCCAATCAGTACAGGTCCTTTTCTCCCCCTTAGTGTCCAACCTTTCATACAACTCTTCATATGCCTTATCCTTGGCCTTTGCCACCTCTCTCTTTGCCATGCACCTCATCTCCTTATACCCGTCTACTTTCTTCATCTCTCTGACAATCCCACTTCTTTGCCAACCTCTTTCTCTGTATACTCTCCTGTACTTCCTCATTCCACCACCATGTCTCCTTGCCGTCCTTCCTCTGTCCAGATGTGATACCAAGCACCTTTCTAGCCGTCTCCCTTACTAGCTCTCAAGAATAGCTCCTGTCAAATTTTCAAGGTCATTACTTATTAATTTAATCTTACTGCTAGATAAACTAAGGACTGTCAAAAGTATGAGGACTGGAAGATATTTATATAGATTAGCAACAGTAATTTAAATGTAGTTGGAAACCAACATTTATATTTAGTAAGTATAAGTATTTTGTATAAATACTATTAAATAATTCTCATTTAAATGAAACAACTACTACTTGAATGAAACAATCCTGGAGTTCCGGTACACAATGTACTTGTAGCTGCATTAAAATAAAATTACCATTACTTAAACATTAGCTTAACTTCAATTTCCCATGAAAAAAAAAATGTTCTCAGTATCTTGTGTCTAACCTGTTTCTCATCTCCTTGATTAAATAGTACCCTTCTCAGAGTTTATTCTCTCTCTCCCCTATTACCAGCATAACTTTCTATACAACTTGTGGTAGTAGTCCTTGAATATTTCCCTGATCCTTAAATCTTCCACACCATCTCTCTCCAGTTTCCTTTATACATATCCTTTCCCCTTCTTTGGGTTGAATTTCTTTGCCAGGTGTTCACTTGACATCCCTTCCATTAGTCCTTCTTGTACAGCTATACTTCGGTGACAGTCATGTTTTTGGCCTTCAATGTTTTTGGCCTTCAATTCTATCAGTACTTGTTCCTTCCTAAACTTCTTTTCCCATACTCTGCCTTTCTCCTACTTCCTTTTGCATATTTGCCACTAAGGTCTCTATTTTGCTCTTTCCTTTGATCATACATTTCATCGTTGTCATACCAACTGCTGATTTAATCTGATCCTACAAATTCTTTTTTTTAAGCCATTCTCTGACCCACTTGCTTTCCCTCGAGGCATATTCAGAGTTTCCCTTTCCTCCTGTTCTTTCCATTTATAAGCAGACAGTCTTCCTCCTATTCCACCCCTTTTTCTGCACTTGCATTCTCATTAGTCCATTACAGGATCATAGAAAGTTACTAGGCTATTTGTCCGGAGGCCTTTACAAGCCTAGCCAAGAACTGAGCCCATGTTCCAACAAGTCAGCACCCTATGCTACTGTCCAGCATTGACACAGGGGGAATCTCAAAGGTATAATTTCTGTTCTCCATCCAGTTATCCAGGTTGCGCTTAAAAAGGGTTAATGAGGTACTCTGCTTGACATGGAGAGGGAGTCTATTCCACATAAAGGTGAGTTTCTGTGACACAAATCTGTCCCGCCAACAAGTCCTATTGATGTCACAGACCAGGTTGAGGTCACACATGTGGGCTACTCGAGTGGAGCTTGACTTGAAGATATGCAGCAGTCCCATCAACGCAGGTTCTGAGATTGCTTTGTGTGCCAGACAGAGGTTACCGCTGAGGAGTCTAAGAGACTGAGTAGAGGGACAGGGCCTTTAGCCTATCTGTGCAGGGTAGATGTTTGAGGCCCCGGATTCTCCTGGTGAGGAACCTCTGTGGTCTCTCCAGCTGCAGCATGTGCTTTGTGAAGTACATACCAAAAGGGGCATTGTACTCAATAATGAGACTTGTAAGGGAAGAATACAAGGCTATTATAACCAACTTGTCCCTGGATGAGATACCCTTACTAATGAGATGGGCCATGTAGAAAGCTTTCTGTACAACACAGGCAATATGGTGGTCAAAAGTCAGTTCGCTATCAACCTGGGTGCCCAAGTCCCTCATGACTGACTGCATGCTTAAGAACTTATTATCAATTTGTGGGGACATCACTCTCCCCAAAGGGGATGATGATGCATTTTTTGGCATTCAGCTTGAGGCCATGTTTCTGGCATCAGTCATTTGCTTGGGTGAGACCCTCTTGGAGGATGTCCACATCACTAGGAGAATTGATGACAGCACCCAGCTTACAATCATCTAGAAACCTGGTCAGCCATAGCCCACTGATTTTGGCCTGCACCTCAGCAAAGTATACCCCAAACAGCAGAAGCCCAAAGACCGATCCCTGGGGCACACCACTCATTACGGGTCGACTGCTTGAGGTGGCTTCCCTATTTTGACTAGGTGGGTTCTATCAGTGAGCCAGTTTGATATCCATCTGGTATCATATGGATTGATGCCTAGTTGAGAGATTTTATCTATTACACCCGAGTGGGGAATAGTATTGAAGACTTTGGCCAGGTCAAGGCAGGTGGTACGCACAGTCTTCCCCTCGTCCATGGCCTTGGTGACCATCTCAAAGTCGACCAAATTTAGCAGGCACAACCTCCCTTTGATGAAACTGTGTGGGATAAGTGTCTGGAGGTTGCCAATGTCCTTGTTAATAAGGTCCATGATAATCTGCTCCATGGCCTTGCAGATCAGGCTAGTCAGGCTGATGGGTCTATAATTTCCTGGATCAGTGGACACTCCACCTTTGTGCAAAGGGATGACAGTGGCTGTCCTCCACACAGCGGGGATCATGCACATCTCATGTGGTTCTTTCCGCTCCATCTGCTGATTTTCTTCCTCACTTCCTATGAACTTTTCTAACCTGTTTAGTTGTACCAAGCAATTCCATCTGAAAATTCACTGCTTTGAATCTTGGTGCATTACCCATCATAAATCCTTCCTTCTACCTCTCTTCATTGGTAGTTTAATATCCTTCATTATCTTTGAATATCATTTCTTTTCTCCCAAAGCATCTCTGTTTCAGTGATAAAGTCCCTCATTAACTGCACAACTTCTGCTTTTACTTGTTCTCCATCATTCAAAGAATTTCCCGTCACAGCCATCACCATCTCTGTAGGGCACATACACATTTCCTACTGGCAATCTAACCTTTTCAGTTTTTTATTTCTTTTACACTTATCTTCCTTCTCCACTCTTTTCACTACTTCTGTAACTATTTGTAGCCCTTCCTGAAAAGAACAGATACCCTTCTTTCCTTCTACTGGGTTATTATCTTGTTCCCCTTTCAGATATTCCATGCTTACTATCTTGTCACTTTCTATCATCCTCAGTTTTGTTTCTTACACTAGTACCACGTTTGTCAATGCAATCTGTTACTTATATTCCTCACTTTCACTGGGTTGCTGCATTCCTCAATATTCCATGTCACTAGCTCCATTATCTTTCTTTCTGTCCTCTCTACACCATCCCTTCCTCTATCCCTTGCTAGATGGTACCTCTTCCTCTGACAGCTCCCGTTGAGCTGGACTAATCATCCTTTGGATTTCACGGCTGTTCCCCTGGCCTTTGTCTCTGTGCTCCCCTAGCTTGAGTCTGGCATTCATTTTTCCTCTTTGCTTTAACCCGTGTGCTCTTCCTTCTTACCGTTTCTGTATGTATTTCAATTCTCCGCAAGATTCTCCCTAACTATCCATACCTTCCATCCACATTTTTCGCTTACACATATGCCATTCACTGGTCTTAGTTTTTCTTCTATTCTAATAGAGATTTGAGCTAAAATAATGACTGGCAATTACTCTGTCATTACCGCTTTCTCCACTGCTTGCCTGCAATTACCCCTCTTGACTAATCCTTTTCCTTCCCCATCTTGTTTCTGTCTCTTGGTGCAGCCAAACAGCAAGTGTTTCATTTGTTACTCATACCTTTTTTTTTTTGTTGTGCCCAGTACGCTGCAGGCCAGATTCCGTAGTTCCATTCTCTGCCTTCCCCCATGGTCTCTCTTTGTTACTGCATTGCTGTTTATATGTCTTGCTGCATTGTTCATGCTGGCATTTGCTCCCCAAATGGATGTACTTTTCCACTTCTCCGTTCTTTACATTATTGCACCAAATATTTCTCTGTGTCCTTATTGCTTTGGGAATTTGGCTTCCTAGACTGAGAGCTATTACACAACATGAGGCATTATATATTATAAACGAAGAAAAAAAACAGCACAGTTATTATATTCTCTATGTCAGTCTTTTTCAGTTCAATACTGCTACTTGCTTGTTTTTAGGCTTCTGTGCGCCTTCCCAAATTTAACTAATTTTGCTTCCTTCTGGTCATCTTTTCTTGTACAGGGTCTGGCTTTTACAAGCTATCCACTGTCCAGTACTCCCCCAAGTCCTCTGTGTCCCCTGGTTTTCTCTCTACACATTTTGTGCTTTGGTCCTCTGCTTGCTTTATTATAGCTCCCTTTACAGTGTACCTTTGACCTTTTGTGCAATTTTTCTGCTGCCTTCCCTGTGTTTCACTCTTTACAATATTTCCCAGTTTCTCTATTTGGTGATCTCTATTACTTGTCGGTCTTCATTTCTGACTTTGTCAACCTTCACAGCTGTTCTTCCTTGCTGGAATATCAGAGCCAGGCACGAGTACCTTTTTTCTGGTCCTCCCTTCTACTCACTTTTCATTTCATTTCCATGCTGTATTCTGTAGAGTCTGTGCATGACCTTGCTATTTTGCCTTAATTATGTGCACTAGTTTTATGCAGTTTTCTGTTATTTTGGAGCAGGTGCCTTTTTCTCCTCCATGCTGCTAAGACGGCTGGACAGCCGACCCCGGCTTTTCTGTTGAGTAATTTCGACTTTTGCATCTTTTGTTATCCTTGGAATTTGTATTTTATAAAGCCATTCATTAGAATCCTGTAGCAATCTTATTAAAATCCATACCAACAGGATTTTCCCATGATTTTAGCCTCTAGTAGTATTCCTTCTTTCAGTTTACAGGAGTACAGCCATGGTAGTATTGCCTCAGGGCACTTACTGCAGTTCTCCTATCCAATTTCACCCTTTTTTCCTTACCTAGGTGGGAATTTCTCCCAGAGTAGTTTCTCTAGGAAGTTTGCAGCTCTGTCTCTGGTATACACCCACGCTCATATTTGAACATTATGGTCTGCTCTTCAGTCATCCAACTTTTCCAGGTGCTACTGCAGCTGTTCTTTAACATCTTTCAACCTATCCTTGACTTCCTGCAATTTCATCATCACAGTTTCATCCTCCACTACTCTTTTAAAATTCCCCATCTCCTCCTTTTCTTCCTCCAACTTTCCCTTTAAGGTCCTGTTTTCCGGGACCACACATGTACATTTCTCAGTGAATAAAAAAATGTGGTACAGCTTCCACGGGTTAAGTATTCAAACAGCTTTCTCTACAACTTCATCATACTGCATGACATGCAAATTACTTTAGCAACCTCATCAGCATTTAAAACTATCCATTTTAAAAACCTACTAAACTTTCTAAAACATTTTAAGAATATATTCAACAAACACAGCTTTCAGTCTTAATAACAATGCTTAACTCTGAACATTCTACACATCTGCCTAGTTTATTCACCAGTCTACTATATCTGGATAATTTAACAGAACATAAAATGGCCTCCTGGTCTTATATTTGAGGCAGTTCGTGTTTCATTATAGCTTCATTATAAGACTTAAATTCATAAGTATTTCCAGCTTTTGACTGCCACAGCTTTCATAGCCACACTATTTTCTTGCAACATGAATAACTGTAACAATTCTGTTAGCTGTACTTTTGGAAGTTTTGATGCATTTGTCTTCAACAAATATTTGCAATTTATTCTATAAATCTTACAGTCTTCCCTACAAACTAAGTATGGTAATACAATGGTTTAGAGTAGACAATTCATCAACCACTTCAGCTTCAGGGTGTAAATGCCTTTAGATTCTTACTTCATCGTCAACATGTAAAGCTGGTAGTCTTACATTTTCGTCAGTAGCATGATTTCTGCTTCTGATGCCTTCAACATTTTCTTTATCTGTCTTTAATTCTGTGCATCAGCAGTTCAACTTATGCAGGCTATCTACTTTTCAAAGTTTTGCCCATCAAAAGGTGAGCTGGGAAGAGGTGAATTTCCTGCAGTGGAGTATTTTTATTCTCTCCAGAACTGTAGGATGACATTTGTCACAGCTGCAATTTTTTTTTCAAGACAGTTAGGATAGCTTTATGCACTTGCCCACTGGACTGAACAGTTTAGACTGGGTATTGTATGCTTCAATCCCCACTCATGCATAGACTTTCTGAATTCCTGACATATACTGCAAGCCAGTGTTAGAAATTACAACAGATATCCCCTGTCCTGATGACCCTGTTATTGTTTTAGTCTGCCCTGATAATAGACATTAAACGTACTAATCATGCAAATGTGTTTTCAGTTTGATTACTTAAAGAAACTTGGAATAACAGCCCACACATATACGATGCACAGCTTCGCTGAACCAGAACAAATCTGCTTCAGTTGACCATTCTGCTCCATAGACTACATGGTATGCCAGCAAAGCCACAGTTGGCTCATCTAACACCCAGTGCAGCTCCCTTAGCTCCCTGGCACCCCTTAACTCTAACTTGAGGAGAAAAGGGCTTCTGCAGCCCTCACTATTAAGTGAGACCAAATAAATGATCTTTTCAAACCTGTAGCAAATGGCTTGCTAGAAGTGAGACCACACACAAAGCACTGAAGCAAGGGATCACTCCTGAAAAGAGAATCAGTACCAGAATTCATTTCCCTACTGGCACTCACAGTGACCTTCTGAATAGAATTTACAAGAATTCAAAGCCTGTTTTTAACCACAATCTCTTTACCACAGACATGCACTGAATTTCAAAACTATACACTTAAAAGCCCTACGTAAATGCTCTTAACTCAGTAATAAATGGTCTATTACCTCACAGGGTCACAGCTCTATGACTGGAGTATTGGAGTATACTTGAAACAAAACTGGCTTATTAGTGTTACATTACTTTAATACTGGAGCACCTGCAGCTAGTTTGAGCATTTGAAAACTTTTTTCCTCATCAAAAAAGAATTTCCAGGTGAGATTTTTTTCCAACAGCGTTTTGTAGTTGTATAATTATACAAGATATATTTGGTACCCACTTTGCATGCTACTGCATCATTCATAGAAATCACAGAAATACCAGATTGCCTTCTGACCTTTGCATTTACACAACTGCTCACATTTTCCCTGGATCAGGTCTTTAAACCCACTAATCCTAGAATATGACCATTGTACAGATTTTTACAACTGCTCTTATCTATCTTGAAACAATGGCACCTTAATCAATTCAGTATTAGTATCTTGCCATGCCTTTCTTGTTTCTAACTTTTAGTAATGCATCAATTCAGTTTAGCATATACTCAAAGCCTTCAGGTAATAGGGCAACAGCTTTCTGGAACACCTCTAGTGCTCATAATACAAAACAGTATATACAGAACAAGTAACTGCACAGTGGCAATATTAAGGGGGAGATTGCTTCATCCAACATTAACTTATAATCCTTGTCTTGCATCTAGCACTAAGAAAACAATTTCACATTCTTGAAACGTTTTCTACTGTAATCTACAAGGAATGCTCTCTCACAATTACTATCGTCAAACTCTTGAAATTCAAAACAAATGAGAAGCTTGTTTTTCTTTGCAACAATAATCAAAATACTGCCCAATCTGCTGGCTGCAATTGCCTCTTAATGAAACCAAGCATTCCATGTGCTTTGGTTCCTGTACAGCTTGAGCTCAAACTGCTGTAAGTAGCCCTCTTGGCACATGTGTCACTGGCTTTAGTTTTATATAACATTCTATTGGCAAGCTTCTTAGCCAGTGAAGAAGTCATGCAGGAATCCACTGCTATAGCTTTAGTACCTCAAATGTCTCTCTGATGGTCTCCAAATACAGTCTGCTTCCACAGTTATTATTTTTCCCATTCTTAGTTTCTTACTATCATGCAACCAAAATATTAGACACATTTTCTTAAGTGCCACTTCCTAGTTTTACACAGTACTCACATTTCAGCTATTCCTTACTTAATGGCATCAGCTGGTGGCCACAATAGGTTAAAAATGTGCACACAGCTCTCTAGTATTTTCTAGCATCAAACATTTAAAAAATCTAAAGCACTGCTTGAGAGGGCTAATGCTTTCAAAACATCAGCCCTCACGTAGTTCATTACCTGCAGAGTGTGTGTTGATTCTGGCTTTATTCACCTATGCAAAGTGAAAAACAACTTCAAGGCGATCCTTCAGGCATCTATCAGGGCTCCTCGGGTATGCAGTCCTAGCACCACCTTCTGATAACTGACATTAGCACCAGTGTCACTGCAGGGGCCTACAATACCTTCCCCCTTAAGTGAGCATTCTTCAATACACATGCACTATCACCAGCTTGCTAGGACCAACAACATAACCCCATAGCCATCCCTGCTGGACTTGCAAGGCAAACCTCTGCTTGCTTGGTGACAACAAATAGACCAAACCACAGACCTTCTACTCTCAGGATCTAACATCCAGCACTCAGTCCCATTCTGTCCCCTGTCAACTCTTCCAGCACCCAATCCGCTAAATGAACTCAGGTGATTTGGGATAGGGTACACTCCCTCTCTTGCTGATAAACTGCTAGCTAAAATATTACCTGATGAAATATCATCTGTACCCATTTTCAAATTTAAATTTCACGTTGCTGTTTAAATTCTCATTACTTTTTTCCAGTATGCACTCATTTCATTGATCCTTTGTATTTTTCAGATTCATACTATCAAATCTTTTTTTTTTTTTTTACTTTTTTTGTGACAGTAAACTGCTCTTTTAATAATTCTCTTCACACTATGTACATTTTAGGCACACCTGTGTTTTAACAAATTTTAGAGACTTGATCTTTTCTAGCTCAGATTCTGAAACAGGAAAAGCCTTCCTGTCACATTCACAGCTATACTTATTACAAGTCTTAAATACAATGATAGTCTGTTCTCCATTTTGGATTTGTACATGGATATCTTTCATTGCTGGTACTTGCACAATATATTGTGTTTTTATTTTTTGATTTTGCCAAACATATTTGCCTGTTCTAGCTTATACATCACTTTCTCTTTTTTTAATAATTTAATTTTAACACTAGCCTATCAATTTCACTTGCTGTGCATACATCCACAGTTTTTGACTGATTATGTTACAACCAAGTCCCTTGTTTTATCACAGAGTACCACAATCATTCTATCACTTATTAGAGAATCAAACAGACCACGGTGGTGCAGCGGTTAGCGCGGTCGCCTCACAGCAAGAGGATCTCCAGTTCGATTCTCGGCTGGAGCACCTTCTGTGTGGAGTCTGCATGTTCTCCCCACGGTCAAGTGATGTTTAAAGACATGCAGGTAGGTGCGTGAATGGGTGTGCCTTCTTTGAAGGTTGGGCATCCGGCTGGCACCTCGGCACAATAAAAATCCACTGCCAATCATTAGCGGACCAGAGTTCCGCTGTGGCGATCCCTAACCGGGAAAAGCCGAAAGACATTAGTTTTATCAGAGAATCAAACAGAACGCCAAATACACATTTCTTGACTTTATTCAACTCAGTAATAAAGGCATCTATAATCTTTGTTTAACAAGAGTGCAAATTCTTAAGCAAGTCTAATAAATATTTTTGTCTGGGTGAGGCAACAGTCACAGATTTTTCCCCCAAAAAAGCTACTTTGTCTTTCTTCAAGAAAAGTAATATGCATCTTCACAGCTTCGTTCTTAGTGACTTCTGCAAAAACAAAGACTTTCCAGCTAACTCACTTGCTGTCAAGAATGAAACAAACTTCTGAATCCACAGCTTCCATGTTATCGACAAAATCTTTTTCCCAGTACCAAATTGGGGGGGGGGGGGTGAACTGTAGCCAACCTTTATTTCCACTGAGAACTATATTTCTGTGGTACCAAATAAATTCTATTCAGAGCAAACACACTGCTTCACTTCTGCAAATTCATTTTTTCTGGTTCTGGTAAAGACTTGACACCGATACCATGTTGTGTCAGAAGGCTTCATAAAAACAGATAGAAAATCTAATTTTACTTCCATCAAGTCTAAAATGTCACAAATTTCACTCGAACATGTACACCATATAACATAAAATTACTGTGGCTTGTTAATTAGCATATAGAGTTGTAAACCCATATTTTACAGACCCAGCATTGCAGAATTCCAGAAGACGTTTGTCACAGTTAGCTGTAATGTATTTCTGAAAAGATTATGTTCAGTGAGATAATTTACCAGCTGTAAATGAATGCTTTTCTTGTACTTCAGCAAGTGGGCTTAATATTCTTAAAAGGCCAGTAGCTTTCAATCATTTGTGAGCTGCTGCTTTTCAATAAAGGTATTCTTCTTACTAGTTCCAGTTTGTTCTCTGGAGTAGCCAGGCAGCAAATGTTAAGTGATGACAATCCATGATCCTTCAGCTTTGACAGAAGCTTATGAAGTGGTTGAGCAGATAAAGGTTTGAAAAGGAAATGGTTAAGGATGATTTTAGTTGATAATGTAGATGCTCAAGTTTCTTATAAGACAGTAGGTAATGGCTGAAAATTAATCCTCATAATACATATCTAGGATGAGAGGATTTTCAAAGTGTTATTTTTGCTTCAACTAAGTCTAATGTTGAAGGTATTAAGTTTTTTTTTTGTCTTAAAACAGTTAGTTACATAACAGTTTTCGATTGTCTGGTTTGAAATTTGCACTTGTTGCATACTTCAACAGTTTTTCTTTTCTGTTCTTACCGCTGGTTCTGTGGCTAAAATGGATTTACATGCCATTGCATTTAACTAGTATTTCTTTTTTATTTCAATTCTCGCATGTCAGAATGTTGATTATGGTTTCATTAAAAAATCTCAATGATGAATTGATGAAAGCATCAGGTAAGATGCTGAAATAAAACCAAACTATGTGATTCAGTTCTCTTTCTTTTGTTTTTTTCAAGCTGCACAATCGCATCTGATTTAGTGGTCTCTACACAGATAGCATAGTCTAGCATTCCTCTAAAGACTCAATTTTCCTAAACATAAGATACATAAAAGATACACTGTCCAGCTTGTCCTAAGCCATATTAAACAAACTACCAGGGTGACCAGCAAGGAGGACACGTTTTGTGAGTTCCTTAGATGTCCAGTTACTTCACTCCTTCTTTATCCTGCAACATTTCACTAAAAACTTGGGGTTCTCCACATGAGATGGTAGAAAAACAAATGTATGGTCATCAACCTACATAAGGGGATGTGCTGATTCTTTCAGTCCTTTTCCTAAGGAATGCCCAAAGAATCTTCTACATCAGAAAATGAACAAAGCTAGCTAGATACTAACTGCTTGCAGTTGGAGGTTCTTTAAATGGCTGCAAAAGAGGCAAAGATCCTGCCTCTTGAGAAGCCTGCTCTGGCAGAGAATGAAACTCATGTGATAAATCTCTTATTGCTGTGGCATCCAACAAGGGAGAAACACTAGCTCTCTAACATTAAGTGGTATGCACTGTCTGTGACTGTCCTACCAACACTAGCCTATTCAATGTTAAATGAGCTAACAATGGGCATAATGCCTGTTAAGTGAGAGACTGAACTAATGACAAAGGGGCTGAAGTAATAACTGAAGAAGCCAATGACAAAGGGGCTGAAGTAATAACTAAAAGAAACCAACACTGTAACCCACGACAAGGGTAATGTAGGAAGAGAGAGAGAAAGAGAGAACTGTATTGGAGAAGGCAAAGTCAGAACGCTAAAGATAGCACAGAACCAGCAAAAGCCATCCAAGTCAAAGAAGGAGGGGTGTAGCATTGCCCCCACAATATGGTAGATCCTGGCAATGTGAAATCTGAGCACATGGGGTGGTATTCTGTCTTACAAATTGGAAAACCCATCTAAATGCTAGGACCAGGAGAGAAGTGAAAGCTCATATCTGATCCACATTAATGCCTTCAAAAGGTCAAGACAACAGGCATATGAATTGTACCTCTGTCCTGAAGCTTGTAAAAAAAAATGACACTGGCAAGCTCAGCATGATCAGCATCAACAACAGACAGACTGGAAGGGGACTACAAGATGCCCCTCATGCTGGTGTAAACACAGACAATGAAGGAGAAGTTGGACTGGAGGTCAAACTCATCACTACCTCTGAAGGATAAGCCTAGCAGGGTAGAGGTTTGGAGGTGGGGATTCTCCACTACTGTATATGGAGAAGAAGGAATTGGGAGTTTGATTTTAACCAGCACATTTAGATTCAATGGATGATAGTTCAACAATCTTGGTCAAGTTGAAGACTGAACAGACCTAAATGAATAAAGCTTCACGAAAGAACTTGGAAAAGACCCCCATGGCTGCTCAAAAATGCCACAAAAACAACAGAAGTTGCTGAAACTTTTCTTTGACTCAATGTATTGAGAAAAAGTTTGCAATTCCTGTCTTCACTTCTGTAAAGCAAGGGGTGGTGACTTGAATAACTCCTTGGAATTATGTGAATATGAGTGGATAATACGATTAAATGTGGACTGGAATCCTGGCTTAAACACAACAGTTAGTATAAAACCAGTTCTGAAGAAGAAACAAATTAGGTTGAAATAATAAAATCTTCTTATGTGTTTCTTTATATGTTTTAGATAACTTTTTAAATGATAGAATTTTTAAATGAAAAGATTTTTATAAATCTGTTTTTGTGCTTTTTATAAGTTTGCCTATGGGCCAAATCTTATTAATTAAATGGGGCATTTGATTGGGCTGTGTCACAGTGACGCTTTTATTTAAATGCTATGATGATACATTAGTCATTAAACACACTGAAGGGTTGTTACCCAAAAGCTTTGTGGATTATCTGGAATAAACTGCGTTTTCTACTTCGCTGCTTTGTGGAGTTTGTTCTACATTTCTATTGATGTAAACACAGACAAACTAAACAACAAATCTTATTAAAGGAGTTACATGAATAAACAATGTAGGTGGTCCAGCACATTTTAAAATTGCACCAGAAGGAATTTGGATATAGCCCTGGGGGGATCACAAAACACAGTGTTTACCATGGCTAAGGAAACCAATTCACTCAAATTTCAAAATATCTGTACCAGCACTTTGGCAGTCCACTGTATGATACTAAACACTGCTGGTATGGGGAAGCTTAAATTTATTAAAAAAACAAAAAGAACAAACAAAACCAAATTGAATGCCGACTATCTAAATAAGCACTGCTGTAATAATAATAAAGTTTAAGTGTAGTTTGGGACCTGGCAGGTTTTCAAACCAAGGGCTCTTCTATATCTATATATATATCTATATATATATATATATATATATATATATATATATATATATATATATATATATATATATATATAGATATATATATATATACACATACATATATATATATATATATATATATAGATATATATATATATATATACACATACATATATATATATATATATATATATATATATATATATATATATATATTTTTTTTTTTTTTTTTTTTTGACTAGGCATAAATGGTAATGTTCATTTGGATTCACCATCCTGACTTAAAACCATCTGAACAGCTGAAAGTATTATCAACCAATGTCTGCACCCATTAGTTACAGACATTTGACTATGTATACCGCAAATGTCCAACTGTGATTAAAAATGGCCACAGTAAAGCATTCCATCTTGCTTTACACAAATGTCACCAGTGCTGCAAAGCCTGGCTAAAAGCTAGTTAACACAGGATCAGCACCAGCACTCCAAACTTTTATTTTCAGTTACAGCGATCTGGTACCTCGGCAATTCACCTTCAAGGATCAAAGTAGCATCGCACAAAATCGCTCTTTATATGCTCATGCAAACAAGCAATCAATTAACCAATCACAGATCTAATTAGGTATTTATACCTCATTAAATACATTCCTGCATCAGTCAATATTCAAAGAGAGATCGCTTTATAAATCTAGCTAAAAAATAATATATATACACACACACACATATATATATATATATATATATATATACATATATATAAAATATATATAAAATATACTTTTATACAATTTAAACTTTTTTAAACTTAATAGAAAACTATATTATTATAAATATACTTCACATTATGTAGCTCACATTAAATATTTACTTCCTGATTTAAACCAACAGGTGACAACGTCTGATATTTAAAAATCAATTTAGCTTCCAATTCCAGTAACTTTCCTACACAGTCACCCCCTCTTGGTAAGAAAGTTTTAACAAAAACACAATAAAAGAATCCAAGGTCAACACCCCCATGTATTTCCTTTAAGTGCTTGGCTACGGGACTCAAGAGTTCCTATTTCTGACATCACCCAGATGTTCCAAAATACGGACCTTGACCCTACGTTTTGTCTGACCCACATACCACTTTGGCTTAGAGCAATTGCAACTTATAATGTATACAACATCAGCAGAATTACAGTTAAAGGAATCCTTTGCAATAAACTGTCTCCCATTAATTCTATTACCTGATAAATTCCTCACCCTTGAACATACACTACAACGGCCACAGGCAAACATGCCACAAAACAATCTACTCACATTCCTAGGTACATACACATAATTCAACACCTCCTTCAAATTCCTACTTCTTTTAAAGGAGAAAGTAATGTGCTTTGGGAACAAATGACCAATAATTTCATCCTCATTTATAATGTACAAAAACCTTTTCACAATATTCAATAGATTTTCAGAAAGGAGAAAACCTGGTAATAAAAAATATTTTTTCTTTACAATCAAACATTAGATTGTCCATCTTGAAGTATTCTTCTTTTACAAGCCCTCAGTGTCATGCACCCAATACACAAAACTTTGCACTCTGAATCAGTTCAACACTGCACCCCCTACTTCTTAACCTAGCCTCAACTTCATTCAGTTCCACTATTTTTCATTCATCACTAGTATGATCAAAAATCCTTTTAAACTCACCATATGGCTAATGCCCAGAATGCATGCTAGTAGCATTTAAAAAGTTATTTGCAGCTGTTTCCTTCCTGTAAGGTCTATATCTAATAGACGTCCCTTCAACAAACAGGGTTACATCCAATAAAGTAATACTTATGACTCACCTCATAAGAGAATTTTAAAGCATGACAGTTGCTATTTATATCTCAAAAAAACCTCACAAAATGTTTGGTTCGTGTTAAAGGCTGGTTAACCAGATCTTGATTAGTTCAAGGTATAAGCCACTGTCATCCACAGACAGCTGCTTCCCCAGCAATTACTGCCCCATTGTTGACTATGTACACCTCAGATATTTTACTGCAGAAAAAAATAAAGAATTAAGGACAGAAAAATATATTTCAAGTTTGCTTTACACAAACAAACAGTAGCAACAAGCTTTACAACTTATTTCATATAAATTCATGGCAGTCCTGCAAAGCCAGATGGTTAACTGAGCAAATAACCAGAAAGGAAGGTATTTTCATTCACAGTCTCTACATTTACCTAATAGTTATATCAAATTTGTTATGCATACCTCATCAGACCCAGATTAAAAATACTTTTCAGCCTCTTATTTCAAGAATCAGGGACAAAGCAAATAAACAAACAAATACATAAACTAAATAAGCCCAAAAGCAGGGAAGCTTTTTAAATATAGCTCTTTTATACTTAGCAAGTTGCTAGGGTAACCGTTTTTGCATTTCTGAAGCAAATAAAGTATGAAAAGTCAAACATCTGTCATTTATTGACTGCAAACCTCAGTGCTTTGTCAGAAAACTACAAATTTTATGAAGCAAAGACAAAAAATATGAAACACGACAGAAGTGTAGTTGGCTCAACTAGCAACCCACCCTGTCAGCTCTTCAGGTGAAGAGAGAAAAAATATAGCTACATAGTGAGTGGCTTATTACAGATCCATGTCCCCCTAGCTCTTCCATTCAAGAGCAAGAAACACAGATGTAACTTCTGCTGTCACACAACCAGGTGGCTAGATGCACAACAAGCCCCCTCCCCCACCCCACACCCACTCTTGCCCAGCCATTCAGGTCCCTTTCATTTCTGTGCCCTACCCCAAATTGTCCTATATTGCATTTGGGGTAGAATCTGAGTGCTGCAGTGCTCTGTGAGGGGTCTAAACTGTAGCAACTGTTTTCTATAGTGTAGAAAGTAGTTTGCTACAGCTTTTTTTAATTAAAACCTGAGCATTGTAACACTCCACTTAGGCAGGATATAAACTGTAGCAACTATTTTATACCCCACCTGCAAGCAGCATTATGGCGCTCTTGTACTAGTTAAAAAAAAATTCTTGTTATAAACTGTAGCAAACGTTTATACCCTGACTGCACACAGTGTTACAGTGCTCATGTTTTAGTTAAAAAAAAAAATGACAGAGATTTACTTTTAAACTGTAGCAAACAGATGCTACAGTTTAGACCAGACACTGAGTGCAACAATGCTCAGGTTTGTCCACAAATGCAATACCAGCTTTTAAGAGCCAGTATTGCATTAGAGCTTGGGATAGGCTAACTGCACCCCTTCACTTTGCACCTGAGGCAGTTGCCCCTCCTGCCCTGCGCTAGCTATACTACTTAGATGTGGTCATGGGCAGTCTGAGAAATCAGAAACTATTTCAACCTTGACTCACAAACAGTAGTCGGAGAATAAATATTCCAACTTACTTTATACAAATTCACTCTAGACCTGTAAAACCAAAATTTAAAATGAGCAAATGACAAAATGGTAAATTACTTTAATCCACAACCAGCCCTACCCCACTCCACCCCATCAGTGACTTCAATCCTCAATGATTTGCCAGAGCAAAAATATAAGGCAAAGCCAAGGATATTCTCTGAAATCAGAGACAAATTCAACATTGTTTCACACAAACAATGGTCAGAGAATACATCTTCCAATTTACAAATACACACTAGTCCTGTAAAGCCAGACTTTAAAATATGCAAGTGAAAAGAGGGTAAACTGCTTGCATCCCCCAGTGACTCTCCCTTATTTAATGATTTGCTAGAAAACCACAGATTGTTTTTGAAGCACAGACCAAAAACATGAGGTAAAGTCAAGGACACTTTGAAAATCAGCAAGAGTTTCATTCAACATTGCTTCACACAATCAGAAGCCTGAGATTAAACATTCTACCTTATTTCACAAACAAGCACAGTCAGATTTTAAACTGAGCAAACTGTTTCTATCCACATTCCCCACCCCCCACCCCACCCCTTATAAATTTCATTGTCATACCAGGCTGTTTTGTCAGGATTTTTTAAAAAGCTAATAAATCCTAAAACAATCTTTACAGGTACAAATCCAAAGCACAACAAACTGTTACAAAAACAAACAAAATATATTTAGTACTGTTAAGCACTTTCCTCCACACAGGACTTCATCAGAACCAAATGCAAACACCTACAACAGGTGAGGTTATACTCATTAAATCATTCAATTAAATATTTAAAGTGACAAAATAATTAAACATACACTCCATTTAAATACATTAATAGTAAAAATTACATTAATGGTAAATCTAACGTTAAGGAATCTCTATATGTAACAAAACTACTGATGGGAATACAAAATATTAGTTGACATTAGTGTTACATGAATATCATTATAACATTTCACCATGTCTTTTCAAACCAGGAACAACAGAAATATGGTAATTTAAACCAGGGTAGGACACAGCATCCAAGAGTATTTGCCACACTAATTCTTAGTATTCTAAGAAACTTCCACAGTGACCACCCCAAGGGTCAAAGGGGACAAACTCCAACATATCAAATATAAATTTTATAAACCCTTTACAAGTAAAAGGTGTGTCGATACAGGGCATTATTTTTACAGTTTTTCTCAGTGTCATAATTATGATTGTCCATTCTTTTGTTTAATGCCATCTCAGTCTTCCCTATATAGAAACAAAAGAAAGTGGAACAAATATACAACTCTCTTACTCTTGCAAGTATTACAGTCGATAATATGTAACCCACTGGAAAATCTCAACTTTATCACATCCAAATAATAAAATTTACAGGAACCACATTTAGTGCTGCCCTTCTATGGTCTTGGTGACACCATTATTGTACCTCTCTCTCTACGCTCTTTTTCTAATAGGTTCTTTAAAATGCTCCCTGTTTTGTATAGAAATATAGGTCTTCACCAATAACTGTGAAGTGTGGATCACAGACCCTTATTAAAAAGCATTGGAGAATTTTTTTCAATCTCTCTCTTGTTCTTGTGCTATATTCTAAGACCAAACCCTTGTTAAAAATGCTACTGTTATATTCTATTGTATCCTGGATCATTTCTTTATTGTTCAATTCAGGGGTCCCAATCCTTATGTTCCGTTTATTGGTGGGCAATTGACTACCAAGTAAGGGCTTAAGATGTAATTCTCTTCTTTTTACTTCTAGCACACCTAAGATTTTTTTTTCTCCTAGGATAATCTCTTTGTAGGAACATATCCATTAGCAATAATCCTTCCGTTAAAAAAAATTGCATTCTCAGTAATCATCCTACACAGTACTGTCCTTAACTAAGACCTTCTTCAGTTTTGGAGGGTGATGACTTTCAAAATATAAGTAAGAGTCAGTGAAGGTTGATTTCCTAAAAATGTTGAATGCAAATTTTCCAATACTTTTGCAAATACAAACACCTAAAAAACTAACCTTATCACTAGAAACAGAAGTAATTTTTCTAAAAAAGTGTACTATTGTTGACACAATTTAAAAATTGATTGAACAACTCAGATGGATTTCCCTTCCATGAAAAAAACATGTCCTCTAAGTAAAGCATACTAAAACTAAAAAAATTCATTACTAAAGAACTTTTTTCCCAGGTTAACATAACCTAAATTTGCAAATATAGGGGCACAGGCTGCACCCATTGCAACACCCATAATTTGCTTGTAAAATTCACCTGCAAAAAATATGAAATTATTATCCAGAACTAGCTCAGTACAAGTTGAAATAATCTGAATGTCTTAATTCATTAAAATCAAACTCAATAAGTGTCTCATTAAAATATTCAAGCCCTTCATTTTGTGGAATACGAGTAAATAAGTTGACTACATCTATAGTTAAAAATTCAACGTCCTCATGATACATTTGTTCATTAATTCTAATTAAAAAATCCCAAGAATCCTTAACGATACGATTAACTTTTCCAAAGGCTGGTTTCAAAACCCTTTGACATATATAGGCATGGGGTAGGTTTTTGAACAAAGTGGCCACGGTAAGCCTAAATGGTGGGTTACTTATATTTCTGTGAACCTTTGGAATACCAAACATACTCTGGATAACAGGATGTTTCTGAACTAAAAAGTTGAGTACATTTTAGTAATCATACCTTGACTAAGCCAGTCTTATAAAACTAAAGCAGTTTTCCTACAACATATATTCACCTCATGTCTAGACACTGCAGAATATGTAGTTTCATATCCTAATATTTTACTCATAATGCATGAATAGTCTTTTGAATCAAATAAAACCATTCCTACAATCTTTGTCAGGCTTCATTATCCAAATAGACCTATCACCAATTAACTCCTGTAACAACTGCCTTTCCCTAGGAGTAATGTTTTTCCATCTGGGGGGGGGGGGGTAAAGTAATGACTAGCTGAATTATGTAAACCCTTGAACACTCTTGATTCGATGGCCTGGACAATAGGATGGGGGGGGTAAAAAAATACTTTTCCTCACAAAACTAGTACTTGTAATATCATTATAACCTCCCTCTCCAAAATGAATGGCCAAGTTAAATTTCCTAATAAATAGTATTTTTAATTCAATAATGGTATCCAGAATGTTAAAATACTTAATGGGAATGAAAGTAAATCCTTTTTCAATGTTAAAATATTTAATGGGAATGAAAGTAAATCCTTTTTCAAATAAAGAAGAAAATTCATAGTGTATGTCAAAATGGCTATAGTTAAAAATTTTAAAGCCATTATACATTTGCGCCCAAACATTCTCATTTAAAGCCATTATAATGTTTATATCTTAACATTCCCTTCACCTATAGAACCATGGGATAAATTCAATAATTCCTCTCCTTTATTGTTCCTATATTTTATTCCAGTGTTTTTCCCCTCTCCTTTTTATTGTAGTACCTACCTTTTGGAACCCCATTCCCCTTCAAAGTTGAAGGTCCATTCAAGTTTTGGCCTCGATATGCTAACCGTTTGGACCTCCAGAGAGGGGAATATTCTAGATGGTCAGAGTGAAATTCAGTACCTTCTGAATCTGATCTAAACGGATGGGGGCGGTTCATTAGTCATGTTTTCATCCTCCAGTGGGTGCTCACAATATTCACCATTCCCAGGTTCAGTATAGTAATCTACAGGACATCCCTTAGGGAGGTGTATGCTGAATTACTCCTGTATTCTTTCAGGTCCCTGCTAATTTTACCTTTCCTCTCTTTTTGACATCTCACACTGTTTATCAACTTTAACAAAAATAGCATCATATTTAAACTTCAGGGCATCAAACAGGTGCAAAAGAATTTTTTGATAAAAAATATTTGTTTCTTCCATTAACTTAAAAATATTACTGTCATTGTACTTGTAAATAACTTGCAAGAGCTCAAACCCGTGTATCAAAGATATCCCAAAGTTCATTATAAAAAACAGATCTAAACAACACCCCATTCAGAAACTTGCATTCTCCGACACCTTGGGGTATAATATTTAGCTTCAAACATTCCCTAAAATATTCATTTTCAATTTGCATGTTCCATAACTTGAAAATCTTCTTTCTCTAATTTGCAGATATTCTCCTCCAAAGAGGAAACCTGCTCTTGTGGTCTGAAAAAGTTTGTTTATTCAACTAGAACAAAGTGTTGAATGTTCTTTAACAGATACTGTTAAAGTTTGTTTTGTTCCAAATGATCCAAATGGAATTAGGACACAAACTGATATTATAGATTTCACTTGTCCTGTGGTTCAGAATAATAACCATTTACAAGAATGGTTCACCAAATCCTGTTGGTCTACAGACAGTAAACCAGAACTTTTTTGATTCGTGCCAGTACAGATTGTTTTAGGATTTATTCGTTTCATATTTAGGGAGGTGTATGCTGAATTACTCCTGTATTGTTTCAGGTCCCTGCTAATTTTACCTTTCCTCTCTTTTTGACATCTCAACGCTGTTTATCAACTTTAACAAAAATAGCATCATATTTAAACTTCAGGGCATCAAACAGGTACAAAAGAATTTTGATAAAAAATATTTGTTTCTTCCATTAACTTAAAAATATTACTGTCATTTTACTTGTAAATAACTTGCAAGAGCTCAAACCCATGTCTATCAAACATATCCCTAAGTTCATTATAAAAAAACAGATCTAAACAACACCCTGTTGGACTGCTGGGTCGTACTTGTAATTCAATGGATTTTAAAAAGCTGCATACCTGATGTTAACACAACTCAGTGCTTGCACTTGTAAATCAAAAGTTCACAATTTGATTTTATACTATGTAATATTCACAGGTTTTCTGCTTGTTTTTCCAATGAATCATAAGACGCTAGCAGAAAGCAACTGCACTTTGTATGTCATCACTGTAGGCCATTTTATTTATTTACTTTTAATTAAAAAAAATTTTTTTTTTGTTAGTAAAGGAAAAGTGTCACCCTGAGGGTAAATAGGATCATTGGCCTGAGCTGAACATGTGCAAATTGTAGCTACTGTGAGCATACAGAGATAAACACAGTGTCTGTCAGTAACTGCCTTTATTGAATAAAAATCAGCAGTTTCCTTAATATCTGTTATATTCAGCATATAAGTTAACTAAACTGACTTAACCGGTGTTGCACATAAAAAACGTTATTAAAATAAAATTATTTTGTTGACTAGCCACGGACCTCCTGGAGTTGGGGGCCCCCAGAAGGCCACCAGAATTGTCCCTTTTATAATCCACCACAGGTTATACATTTTTTAGTATGCAATCATTATCATCATCAACTCCGTTTTTCCCCATTTTCTACACTGGGGTATTAACAATCTCCATCTCTCTAGATTCAATGTTTGGGTTGGGGTAGTAACCATTTCCATCACTCTATATTCAATGCCTTTCTCCTACCTTCAACAGTCATGCCTGACTGCTGCATCTTTTCTCACACAATCAATCTCTTTGCTAGATGTCCTCATTTTCTCTTGTCTTCTTCCTATCTGTCCCAAATTATTGTCTTCTGCTTTTTCTGCACTTGCCCAAACCACTGTAATTTGTTCTCTTTGACTTTATCTGCAATTGGAGCTACTTTGGCTTCTGCTCTGATGTCCTTATTTTTTCATTTCTCCCACAGCGTGCATCCTACCACCAGTCTCTGGCACTTCATCTCCATCATCTCTAGATTCCTCAACTGCTCTGCCTCTACTGCCCAGGCTTCTGTACCATACAGTAGTACTGGTCGCACCATTATTTTTATACACCTTACTTTTCAGCTTCTTTGGCATTCTACTGTCATACATTACCCCTGACACTCTATGCCAGATGGCTGCAGGCCCTCTAATTCTACCTTTGACATCCTCATTCAGACTTCCCTTCTCCTCAAACCACCCTCCTGAAGCTATTAACCTATTCCACAATCTTCCTTTCTATCTCAATTCTCAGCTTCTTCTGATATCCCTCATTTGCAGCCATTACAACATTCTTATCTATACTCCGTTTCATCCCATGTGCCTTCAGTTTTGCATTCAATTCCTTTGTCCTTTGCTGAAGTTCTTCCTCAGTATCTACCTGTAATGCCACATCATCTGCATACAACTATGCTGATCTGTCTCTCTGATCTGTTTGCTAATGAAGTCCATCACCATTATGAACAGCAGTGGGCTCACAACTGAGCCATGATGTACACCCACTCACACTGAAAATTGTACTTCCACCAATGTTTGACACTTTGAACAACCACAGGATTGTCCTAACAAGGTTGCTTGGGACCTTGTCATATGCTTTCTTCAAGTCTAGGAATGCCTTTATTCATCTCTAGCTTCTTCTCAACTAACTGGTTTCATCAACCATCAAGTGGGTTGTACTACATCCTGATCTAAATCCGAACTGCTCCCCTCCAATCTTACTTTCTACTACTTTGTGTATTCGTTTATAAATCACCCACTCCAGAACTTTCATGTAGTGTGAGATCCCTGTACTACCAACAGTTGTGGATGCCCCCCTTTGGCTAATAACCATAGTAATGCTAATGTACAAGTACAATTATCTGGGAATATGTCTTTCTTTCCATACTGCTATATGTACCCTCAGGATCCATTTTTCATCTCAGCAAACTAGATCACATCTGCTGTGATCTCATCTGAGCCTGCTGCTTTCACTGACTTCATTTTCCTTAGAACTGTTCTTACTTCCACTAGGGTAGGATTCTTCTTTCATCGTACGATGTGTCTGGGGCAGTATAGCTTCTGTGGGGTTTTCTTCATTCAGAACCTGCTGGAAGTGCTCCTTCCATCTGCCTTTGATGTCCTGGGGACTGGTGACCAGGCTACTGCTGGCATCCCTTACGAATGGTATCTGATGACTATCTTCTTCATCTTTCTGTCTTTGTCTTGCAACTTGACAGAGTTTGTTTGCACCAACTACTGAGTCACTTTCCAGAAACTGGAAAAGTGCCTCTGATGCCTTGTTCTTTGCTATGGAAACTCTTATCTTAGATTTTTAGCTAGTCAACCAGTAATCCTTCTTAGCCTGCTTCGTCTTTTCTAGCTCCCACTTTTTCCTGTACTCTGCCTTTCCTTTGATGACTTCCTGGATTTCTGCATCCGCCACCAGCTTTCCTTATGTACCTTGCTTCCATACCTAGCTTGGCTGCCTATCTGTTCTATAGTCCTTACGCATGCCATTTTGAAGTGCTACCATTCTTCAATTCCACCTATTTGCTTTCACCGTCCTAAGGTGCTACAGCCCAGAGTATTTCTTTGAACTCTTGTGCTTTCAGTCCAGTCAACTTCCAGGTCTATATCCTAGTCTCTGTTGACCTTAACCTTCTCTGTACACTGCTTGCAACAGACTATGGCAACCAGTGGTTTATGCTGTGGGCCAACTGTGTCACTGGAGATGACTTTGCAATCACCAATTCTACCCCAATACCCTTTCCTTACTGGAAAAACATATATCAGAGTTGTATGCTGGTCACTCTTGTAAGTGATCTTCTGGCTGTCCTGTTCAACCATATGTTGCCCACATTTTCAGCATGCAATCTCGACAATTAAAGCTGATGATCTACAAGGTATGTCCAGAACAGAAAGAAAGGGAAAGATCTATAGCTGGATTCAGGCTTTACTGCTATGAAGGATTTGTATAAATATTTGGGGAATTGCATATACACATACATATATGTGCATGTGTGTGTATATATGTGTGTATGTATATATGTATGTGAATGTACATGTATACCTTGTATATGTCTGTATATACATATATATATATATATATATATATATATATATATATATATATATATATATATATATATCACATACACACACTGTGTGTGTGTGGGTGTGTGTGATATATATATATATCACATACACACACACACACTGTGTATGTGTGGGTGTGTGTGTACATATACATTTGTATGTATGTGTGTGTATATATATATATATATATACACACAAATGTATGTGAATGTATGTGTGTGTGTGTGTATATATATATATATATATATATATATGTGTATATAGAGAGAGATAGATATATATACATACACACATATATACACACACATGCACATATATAGATAGATATAGATATATACATATTTCCCCAACATACACACACACATATATATATATATATATATATATATATATATATATATATATATATATATATATATATATAATGTGTGTATATGTTTGTGTACGTTTGTATGTGTGTGTGCGCATGTGTGTGTGATTTTATATATATATATATATATATATATATATATATATATATATATATATATATATATATATATATATATACATATATATATATGTATATATATATATATATATATATACACACACACACACACGCATATATTACACTTCAGCAGTAAACAGGATGTTCAATAGTTGCAAACATGATGTTTGATAGTACAGTACTTCGGCTTATCTGAGACAGCTCATCTCTGCTCAAAATCAATGAAGATGAAAATTCCTACTGTCAGTAGATCAGCTGTTTCATTGCTGACTTAAATATTTGGGCAGTATAGATGCTGTGCGTGTTGGGGATGACTCCTTTCTATTCTGGATAAGTGAAGATGAAAATCCCAAAATGAAGAGGTCAGCTACCTCTGCAGTGTTTACTGCACTGACTGTATCTATGGCAACATATTCAAAGGTTGCAGACTCAAGCACTGAAAGGTAGAGTTGCTCAGCTTGATGGGGGAAGCCTCTTCTCTGCTTAGAATACAAAAATGGAAAATTCTTACAATCAACAATTATCTCAACAGTATTCACATGTTCAGTGATTGCAAACATAACCTTAGGCAGTAGAGCTGCTGGCAGCATAGTTGGGAAAGCGAGGGCTGAGGGCTCTTCTCTGCTCAGAATGAGAGAAAATAAATATCTACAGTATGTAGCCAGCAATTACTGCAACCTTCACAGAACTTAACATAACTGAAGTAAAATATTAAGCATTTGCGCACTTGATTCGCAGGAAGTACTGCTTCTGTGTTTGTTGGATGAGGGCTTATCTTTGTTTAGAAATCGTAAAGATGAAAATCCCTGCACTTGGAGGCTAGCCACTTCCTCAGTGTTCACAGTATTTCACATAACTGTAGAAACAAGTTCAAGGGTTGTAAGCCTGATCTTGGGCACTACATTTAGGGGCTTACTAAGGGGAGGGTACCTCTCTGCTCAGAACCATTGAAGATGAAAATCTTTAGTCAGTGGTCATCCTTTTCTGCAATGTATACAGTGCCCTTTACAGCAGGACAGCCTTAAGAACAAGAGAAGGGGACTGACAAAAAATAGTGCTGCTATACTATTTTGTATTGATCTACAAATTTTATCACAGCATCTGTATGCTACACTCAGTTGTAAAATGTACAGGCAAAGATATTAGTCACGTAATGTCTACAAATTTTGAAAGATGAACTTGTTTCTATATACCCTTTCAGACATACAAGAGGATGGAAGATATGAGGTGCTGGTTTGAATGAAAATAAAACCTTTTTAGATAAACGTTCCTCCTTCTCCACATAACAGTATGTAGACAACATTAAAAAAACACTAAGGAGTCACACAATGCATGCTAGACTCATGAAAAATTTCAAAAGGTTTAAAGTATTTTACTAGGTCAACTGCGGTTTGGGAAAATTTGGGATCACAATGTGGGATTCTTGATTCCGGAGGAAGAATGGCATGGCATAATTTTTGGTACTAGATATGCCACAAATTCATGCAAGTTTTTTGGATGGTGCTGCATGTGCAAATATTTTTAGACACCTGCTACACTGCACAGAACATTTCTGCAGGGAGAATATAGCAGGAAACTGGCAATATATATTTGCTACTTGCACAAAGTTTGAATATTTTTGCAAAGATGTGAAGGCCTTGATAAATAGCTTACTGCCCAGAAATATGAAGCTGAGTACACCCCTAATATTAATCGCTTATTGCAACTTCTACCAATGAAAATGTGGCTCTGTAGCTCATGGGGTTAGAGCACTGGTCTTGTAAACCGGGGGTCATGAGTTCATATCTTATCAGGCCTCTGGCTTCCTTTCCTCCCATGTGGACAAGGGCAGAAGCTTTTATTTTATTATTATTAAGCAGAGCTCCTCAATAACCCTATTCAAGCGCAAACTAGACAATTGGATGGGAGATTGTAAATTCACCCCGGATGTGGCACCTATGTCCCTCATGGACAGCTGCAGTCAGTGCTAATCATAGACTTGCTATGCGAATAACAACCACCTAACCAAGGTCAATTAAGAAACACAGGTATAACATGGCTAGGCTTGTACAGGCTCTAGGGCCATTAACCTAGTAATTGTCTATGAACCTATGAAGAGTTAGACTTGCAAAATTTAATTTCACTTGTGGCAGAAAAAAGTATTACAAGGAAATGGAAAAGAAGAACCCCCCCCAAAAAAAAAAAAAGACTTGTGCAGACATGAAATTAGGTTAGTAAGTGGAAATAAAAAAAAATGTCAATAATAATTGGCTAGGGTAATGCAGGCTTTTTCACTCTCTCCCTAATCATAGATGCCAAAGACCTTGGCTAGAAGCTTCAGCATGAGAACAGTCTGACTTAAGAAAAATTATCATTCTGGCGCTACCTGTTAACAGTATTGCTAGGTTCTAGATTTCCTTTAGCTGTTATACTTTGCATTACTAACCACATTCTCCCTACTACAGACATGGGAAACGCACCAGCAGTCTATCAACTTGTCCAAAGCTTATAACGAACTACAACAAATGCATTTTCTTGAATAAACACCACTTTTGTCAATGGATGCACAATTAATCAATACTCCTACAAAGTTAATATAGGGTGCTCCCTATCCCATCCTCAGCAGGCACTCAAAGAGTACCCCAGGGCTATGTCTTTGATCACTTGCTGTATATTACACCACACCACACTTCAGCATTTCACAATGGTGGCACTATCATCTGGCCTAAAATAATTCCACTCTTACATTGCCTCCACACTTTGAAAACCTCTTCAAGGTAGTTTATTATTGGTTCACTTTGAAACCTCCTCAAGGTTGTTTATTACTGGTTCAGTATCTACGGATTAATACTAAATATATTACTAAAACTGTAACTGTGCTGTCTAGTACAGCTGAACACCTAACTTACACCTCCTCCCTACCCAGAGAACTGGTCTATTATCTATTAAAAGATGCCTTAATAAATTACTTAAATTTCTGTCTCAATCTATAACTTGCCTTCACCTTTCATCTCAGTTATGTACCTACTAGGCTAACAGGTCTTCCAGCTACTAGTCACAAAATCTACTATCTGTTAGCATGGGACTCAAAAAACACCATCAAAAAGATACCTTTCTACCAGCACTAAGTATAGCCTCTCACTCATAAATGCAGACCCCCCCCAGCTGCAACACAGTCCATACTCAAAAATTTCAAATCACTCTACTCATTTTGACAAGCACTGCACCTTCCTCACCAATGGGAATGTTTAACCAATAACAAACTATTTTCTTCCTTACTGGCAAACAAACTCATTAAACCTTAACCACTTCCATCCAATTAATTTGAGTATGTTATACGACCCCTTCACTAATCTAACTTCAAACAGTTCATTAGGATGCTTCATAAAGAGCAATCTCCTACTGCTACTTAAAATTATGGCATGCACATCCACCGAGCATCAGGTCCCTTCCATTTTCACCAAGTCTCATCTTAACCACTTTCTTGAAATACTCATATGCAGCTGGCAGAAAAAGTCGACCATAGAAATATTTCAAGTGTAAAAGTTAGCCGGTTGACTACACCATGTTTATTAACAACAGAAATGTGTGTTTTACCTTGAAATATCACCGTAATATCTTTGTATTGTTACACTGTATGACTTCTACTATACAACTGCTACATAAGTTACTGCTTTTTGTTTGTAGCAAGGCTGTAGCTGAAAATGAGCCCCATGTATCTAGTCTTAACTCAAGTAAAAATAAAACAATTAGTTATGCCCTTGTTGCTTTACTCTGCCACTGACCAGTAGTACAGAGTTGCAACAGTTATCTTAGTAAATTTCAGAAGGACAACCATGTGATCTTCTGGGGAGCGGTGTTGTGCAGTGCACCTTTCTGAGACAGATCTCCTGGATTCCATGCACTGCTGTTATGTTCTTTTGCTTCAGTCAGCCAGTGCACCAGCACTTGGGTATTGTTGCTGCACAAGCAATTCTTAAAGAGGACTGAGAGGTGGTCACCTGCAATGTTGTGAGGTACTCTTTGCTCAGATTCTTGTACATGGGTTGTGTTACATTATAGCAGCCCTACATCGAGGTATGCTTCCATGTATATAATAAAAGCCAACGAGATAAGAGTTTAATACGGTCATTATACCACAGATTCTCTGCTTATGGAATGTTCATTGTCTCGTTCATGTATTATCTAGGAGGACACTAGATGTAAATTGAGTTTTGGTACCACAGAAAATTTAACTGCCTGCCTCAACAGCCTTCGGCAATTTTATTACAGTCACATGGGCATTAAATGTTAACATCAATTCCACCTATGGACTATCAAAGGATCCAAAAATTGAAGCAGAAAAATATTTAAAAGTTCTCTCTACTGTACAAATTATTTTCTGATAGTCAATTTATACTACATAAGGTATAAAACACCAGAAAACAGATACACATTTCCAGAAAGGAATGTATATTAAAGCAGTGTTACTTGGACTCCTTGCCAAAGTGTTAAATACAGAGTGTAAGGCTAGATGGAAAGATTTATACTTGTACCATTGTAATGGGATATGGGTCTATGGAATAATAGCTAGCACTTAGTCAAAGAAAAACTGGGTCAGAAGTATATTGACAGCTTCGAGCCCTCCTGGAACAAGTTAAGAGAATTTAGGAAGAAACAGGGTACAATTAAATGGCTAAGGGATCTGGAACCCGTAAGTTTACTACTAGACTTGAGCATCACCCATCTACAGTTAAGGTGATGGTTAAAGACTGCTGAATCATCCAAACACTGGAATGATCTTTATACATGCAGTGTTAGTACAATGGGAATTTCAAGAGAGGTTTAGGAATGTTATCTATAAAACAGAGTTTTACGAAAAGCTGAGAGACTTAAGACACTTGAAACTGGCAAAGTATGGGGTAACAGAGAGGCCTCCTATGATTCAGGGGTTGCTGGTAAGCAGGAGATGCCCACCAGAAAAAGGGTTGGCATCCATGACACACAAGATAGCAAGAGACAACAAACTGGAGACTGATACGTACAGGGTTAATTGGGTAAAGAATCTCGCTATAAGAATCTCGTGGGAAAACTGAGAAAAGTTGATATTAATGGCAAGATACCCCACAAAATCTAGAAAAATACAGATTTTTTAGATGGATAGTCTCCTTAAACATTTTTATGCATCACCTAGGCTGGTTAGAGTGTTGCAGGGGACATCACTAAATTGTTGCCAATGTGAACAGGACAGAATGGGTGAATAGATACTTATTTGCTGGAACTCTCCCATGTTACAGAAATTTAAACAGAATTTAAATACTTTAATGAAACAAGTTTGGGAGAAAAAAATATACTTGACACCGGAACAAGAAGTTATGTACTCACCATAACGTTCGAAGGATGTAGTCCATCTCGCCTCACATTCTTACCCTTGGGTTTGGAGCCGAACCTCGGCTCTGACTCGGCCATACTCTAGCTCGAAGTCCTCAATTGGCTCGTGGCCAAGAGGTATCCCCTACTGCAACGTGCCTATCCCAGATCTTGTTTGCTGCAAGCTCACATACACACACACACAACACGCTGAAAGGAAGAACCAACACAACAAAAAAGGATACTGAAATCAGAGACTAAACCTTTAGGTCCTCCAGGAGGGAGTATGTGGGTGGGTTAGTAAGAATGTGAGGCGAGTTGGACTACATACATCGAATGTTATGGTGAGTACATAACTTCTTGATGTTATGTAGTCCAATCTCACCTACATTCTTACCCTTGGGACAGCGTCCCTAGCACCTAAACCTTGGGTGGCTCATTGGAAAATACTCCTGAGCACTTTGGAACCAAAGGAAGATCTGCCTCTAGATATCAGATCCAATTTGTAGTGACTAATAAAGGTGTGAGGCAATGCCGATGTGGCTGCAGCACAAATATCATCCATAGACATCCAAGCCTGAAAATCAGTAGAGGTAGACACCTATCGTGTAGAACGAGCCTTCACTTTAAAGGGCAATTCCTTGCCATTTGAAGTATAAATGAAGGAAATGCAACTAGAAATCCATCTGGAGAGAGTTCCTTTAGAAACTGGAGCCCCAAGTCTATTGTCTGAGAACGAGACAAAGAGTTGATCTGATTTCTTAAAATCTTTAGTTCTATGTAAATATAAACGCAATTGTCTGTGAACATCTAGCTGATGAAACTTAAATTCTGCCCTGTTAAAGAATTCAGGGAAAAATACCGGCAAGCTCAATGGACTGGTTGAGGTTGACAACCGAAGCAACCTTAGGCCTAAAGGAAGAAGGATTAGGTCTTAGAGAAACCCTATCCTTGTGAAATACCAAGTAAGGGGGCTGAACCGATAAAGCTTGGAGTTCAGAGACCCGCCCAGCCGAAGTGATGGCTATCAAAAAGATTGTCTTCTGAGACAAAAATTTAATGTCACAAGTTGCTGCGGGCTCAAAAGGAGGCGAGGTAAGCCACTGTAACACAAAACTGAGGTCCCATGGCATTACAGGGTCAAAGACTGGAGGTCGAAGTAGCATAGTCCCTATCAGAAAAGCCCTACAAAGTCTGTGCGCCATTAGATTGAGTTCATTAGCAACATGAAAAGTAGCTGATCCCTGGTTGAACAGTTGAGAAAGAAATTCTAAAATTGATGAAATGGGAGCTGTGTAGGGATCAATCTGCCTTTCATGAGCCCAAATGGAGAATCTCTTCCACTTACTGGAATAAATCTTCCTAGTAGAAGGCTTGTGGGAAGAAGACAGAATATGAACCACCTCCGGGAAAAAATCATGAAGCCTGACTAGGGATGGAATTGGAACAGCCATGCTGTCAACTTGAGGGGTCTGAATGGAGGGATGGAACTGCCCTGACATACGAGTCAACAGATCTGGCTGTGGGTCCAGAATCCACGGATCGTCCATTAGATAAGGGTGGAGAAAAGGAAACCAAATCTGATGAGGCCAGTGTGGTGCATCATCTTGCTTCCCAAGGATTGTGCTTTCTGAATAACCTTCGTTATCAGGGCGACTGGCGGGAAGGCATAGAGAAGACCGGCGGGCTAATCATTAACTAGAGCGTCCCTGGCTGCCTCCCCCTTCGAGGGAATAAGGGTGAAGTAGCTGCTGCATTTGGCATTGAGGGGGGCCTGGCAAATAGATCGCAGCAAGGCTGACCCCATCTGCGGAAAAACCGCTCCGCCACTTATTCGTTAAGGGACCACGCGTGAGGCATCAGAATAGCTCTGCTCAGCCTGTTGGCAATCACGCTGGACTTCCCCTGTATGTGCATTGCCACTAGAAAGCGTCGGGAAGATACTGCCCACTGCCACACTCAAAGTGCCTCTCTGCAAAGGGAATACAACCTGGTTCCTCCCAGTTTGTTCAGATAGCATACCACTGACATGTCTGAGTGGATTGCAATTGTCCCATGAGGAAAACAGCCCTGAAGTGCTTGCAACGCTAATAGCACCACTCTCATCTCAAAGACACTGATATGCAAATGGGTCCTGTGCTCTTGCCACGTGTCTTGGACTGTCCTGCTGAGATAATGCCCCCCCCACCTGATCTGGGAGGCATCCATGGTCACCGTGGCAACTGGAGAAGGAAAAACGAAAGGCATGCCCACGTTGAGATTGCTGGTATGAAGACACCAGCGCAGATCCTGCTTGCAGTTGTCTGTAATCAGAATAAGATAGGAGAGCGGGAGATGCTGTAGAGACTATTGGGCAATAAGTAGCCACTGAAGAAGCCTCATGTAGTCTCGCAAGAGGAACTAGCATAATCGTGGCAGTCATGGTCTCTGATAACTTGAGGACCACTTCTGCCTTGACTTTCTTCAATGGTAGCAAAGCATAGACCTGCTGCTGTAAAACCTGAATGACCTCTTCTGGTAGGAAGGCCCTCATGAGCACCGTGTCTAATTCGGCGCCGATAAAGGTAACACACTGCGAGGGCAACAAGGCAGACTTCCCAATTCAGAGTAATTCCCAGACTTTTGCACAGAGCAATAGTGGCATCCCTGGTCTGTAGCAGTAGATGCCTGGTGGTGGCAGACAGGAGCCAGTTGTCCAAGTACAGAAACACTTGGAATCCCGGACGTCTCAAGTGAGCTGTTACCACTGCCATGCATTTAGTGAACACGCTGGGAGCTGTGGCGAAACTGAAAATGACTGGCTCCCAGCCAGAAGTGTAAGTGACTTCTGGATGCCCTGTCCATCTTGATATGGTAGTAAGCATCTTTGAGATCGATGGAGCACATCCACACATCTTTCCCTAATAACGGGAGAATTGACTAACGTGACCATGCAGAACTTGGACTTCTCTACATAAGGTTCAAACGGCTGAGATCCAAGATGGGTCTCAGGTTCCCTGTTCCTTTCAGCACCAAAAAGAATCTGAATTAAGTCCCTAATCCTATTTGGTCTGAGGGGACAGGCTAGATGGCTCACTTTGACAGCAATTTTTGTACTTCTAATGTTGCGGAATCCCTTTGACTGGTGGAACGTCTGGGGTTCTTTTGTTTGGAGGGGGATAAGAAAGAAGGGGAATATGATAACCTCTGGAAATTATCTCTAATACCCACTCGTCTTGGGTGATGTCTCACCAGGCTTCTGGCTACAGAGAAATGCGACCTCCGACTGGCTCCAGAGATGCAGTCGGGCCTCCCCTCAGGAGCGCTGGTAGGTAGAACCTAGAAAGGAATCGCAGTCCTCCTGGTTACGCGGGCCTCCTCTGCCTCTAGGGTGGCGTCTACCTAAATTTCCACCCCCTTCTCTGCCTCTGGAGGGGGAATCATTCTGTGCTTCGTGAAAAAACCTCTGCGACTTTCTGAACCACATTTTTCCACCCTTCTGGCCCTTGGGGTAAGGTCTAGAAGGCATGGAAAAATGGACTCCCACAGCAGACAGGGTTTTTCCTTCATGCTCGCACCTAGTGAGAGTGTCCTTCACCTTGGTTCCAAATAAGGATGCACTGTCAAAGGGGGTGCTGGTGAAAGTAGACTTGAAAGCCTCCGCAAAGTTGCACAGACGCATCCAGGAGTGTCTCCTAAGAGAGACTCTGGAACCTGCAGCCCTGCTCGCTCCGTCGGCTGCATTCGAGATCAGCCTCATGGAGGAGTTGTAACTGAATTCAGGGTAGACATCTGAGCATTGACCTTTTGAACCACAGCATCAGAAACGTTACCCTGTAGAGAATCTCCCAGCTCTTTTTGGAGATCTCTCTGGAGCCGTATAAAATGCAATAAATAGTTCAGCGACCGCAGTGTAAAGGCCGCTGAGGAAAACACACGCTTCCCATACCTGTCCATGGCCCTAGACTTCTTGTTAGGGGGATGGACGGTAGATGAAGTTTCAGCAAGTTCCTTCTTGGTGGCTGCTACCACCACCATGGCATCTACTGGAACGCCTTTCGTAAGAAAACCCTTGTCTGGAGGAGCAGACAAAAACTTGTTGGGTCTCCTAGGGACCAGTTCCACAGTGTCTGGAGTTTTCCACACCTTCCTACAAATGAGATCCAGTAGCTCGTCAAACGGGGAAGAAACCCAAGAGGCAGAGGATTGAGACCCGAAGGCCTTCAGGAACACAGACTCCTCCTCAGAAGGGGATTTGGAGGGCCAGTTGCCTCTCTGCCTCAAAATTTCCAGGATATCTGAGAAAGAGATCTTCAGAAGATGACTTGGGGGACCCTTCTGACTCCTCTAGGTCGGTGTCAGATGTGACAGACTCATCTTGGGAGTCAACGCACTTCCTCTTGCACACGCTCTTTCTGGGGGGGCTCCTCAGGCAAAAACTCTGGGGAGACCTCAGAAAGTTAGGGACCACTCATGGAGGTATCCTGAGGCCTTAGGTCTCCGCTGTCCATGGATAGAGGATGATTTGAGACAGATACCGGTGCTGGAGGGGGCAGAGTGTCGGTGCCGTAAGATGATGACGACCTGGCCAGCACTCTCCTCAGGACCTCAAAAGCTGAACCCTCTGGCTCCAAAGGTCGACTGACTGTGGAAGATATGGTAGTAGGCCTCGAAGCCGATGTCGGACCCAAGCCAAAGCACCGAGAGGAAGGCTAGGAGCCAAAGAAGATTGATCCGAGACCTCCCTCACGGGTCCGATCGGTGAGCCAAGAATCCTGGACCCCATGGATGGCGCCGATGGGGTCGGATTGGAGCCGAGAGGCCAGAGGGGGCTACTGGAACCGACCTCACAGCATCTGACAGAACTGACAGCTCTGGCTCAGAAAGCCGAAAAAGGCTCGGAGGAGGAACAGCCAAAGAGGAGGGGAGGATGGGCTCCGGGGCCGACAGGGCCAGAACCGAAAACAATTTAGCCAGCACCAATGACTGGAGCAGTTTCTGCACCACTCTATTGACATTGTCATCAGAGAGGGTCCGAGAGAACCTAGAGAATAAGGTCGGAGATCTGGATCTCCCTACATAGGGAGACCTATGAGACAGAGAAACCGGTTGAGGAACTGGAGACCGGAACTAGAATCTCTGTCACCGGCTCTGAGATGCTGGGAGCCGATGTCGACATAGTCGGTATACTGCCTTCTGTCGGCACCGAAGCCAGTGGAGCCGAAGAAGTAACAGTAGTTTTAGCGATTTTGTCTGGCGGCTCCAAGGAAAATGACAGAGCTGGAGAGCACTTCTTTGAAGATTTTTTTCTCTGATTTCTTGTCCTGTTTGGAAGGAGAGGATCTGGAACTAGAAGAGCTCTCCAAGTCTTCTTCAAAGGAAGGTTTCAGTAGTCCTTTTAAGATAAGCTTGTACTTCCTCTCTTGCAGTACACGGGAAAGTACAGTTGTGTACACCTACCATAAATGTAGATGTTCGAGTGTCTTCACTGTTGCAGTCATAACTGTAGGGTGCTCCTGCCGGCAGGCAGCCCGAGGTCGGCCAGAATCCCAAAGTCTGGGTCCGGCATCGGCTGTACAGGCCAGTACCCTGACGTCAGTACGCTCTGGTACATAGCCCTCAGCCGACGCCATATTCTCCAGCCTTTCTTGCCCTAGATGTCAGAAGTCCCCCAATAAATCAAAACAAAATGAATCCACCAAGGAAACACAAATACTCCACAAAGGAGAGAAAAAGAGGGGATAGGAGGGAGGGAAACACCGACTGCAACAGTGAAGACACTCGAACATCTACATTTATGGTAGGTGTACACAACTGTACTATGTTCATCATGTTTCACTGTTGCAGTCATAACTGTAGGGTGGAATCCCAAAGCAGTGGAAAAAGGGGGGAGGTTTAGACAGAAGAAGGGGCAGCAAGAAGACCCTGCAAAACAGCAGAGGCAAAGCCTGCCCTGGTCTTAGAATACAAAGGGAGATTGTAATGCTTGGAAAAAGTATGCACAGAACTCCAAGTGGCAGCTTCCAAAATATCCTTGGTAGGAACTCCCCTGAGAAAAGCTGTAGAAGTAGCAGCTGCTCTAGTAGAATGACTTCTCACAGTACCTGGAAACTGTTTCCCATGATGAGTGTAACAAAATCTTATTCCATAAGAAATCCATTTGGAAATAGTTTGTTTGGAAATAGCCTTACCAAGAGAACTGGAGGCAAAAGAAACAAACAATTGGTTAGATTTTCTGAACTCTTTAGTCTTGTCCAAATAAAATCGTAACTGTCTGTGCACGTCCAAGGAATGCAAAATCCTTTCCCCTTTATTCTGAGGATTAGGTAGGAAGGTAAATTGTTTGATTTAAAGCCACTTTCGAAATCACCTTAGGCATGAAAGTAGGATTGGTCCTCAAGGATACTCTGTCCTGGTGGAAAATAAGGAATGGTTCCACAGCCATGAGAGCTTGCAACTCTGAGACCCTTCTGGCAGAAGTCAAAGCTAACAAAAGAACTGTCTTCCAAGATAAAAACTTAATATCTGAAGAAGCAGCAGGCTCAAAAGGAGGCAAAGTAAGTTTTTCTAAAACATAATTAAGATCCCAAGCAGGAACAGGAGGGGTCCTGGGAGGCCTTAAATTCTTAGCCCCTCTCAAGAATTGTCTCACCAAAGGATGAGAAAAAACAGGGGGATCAGTATTGAAATGAGCAGAAATAGCAGAAGCATGAATCTTAATGGAAGAAAAAGACAGTCCATCAGACAAAAGATCCGAAAGGTAAAGCAAAATAGAAGAGAGATCAGGTACCAGAGGGTCCAAACCTCGGCCTGCATCCAAATGCAAAATCTCTTCCATTTAGAGGCATAGGATTTCCTAGTGCTAGGCCGTCTAGCTTCCAAAAGAACATCCAAAACTTGTTTGGGAAGACTAGAAGAAATCAAATTCCTTTGAAGAGCCAAGCTGCCAGGCAAAGGGTCTTGAGATTGGAATGTAGCAATTGACCCTGATGCTGGGACAGAAGAGAAGGGTTCAGAGGGAGAATCCAAGGAGGCTCCAAGAACAGGTGCCTTAAAGTTGGATACCAAAACTGTCGAGGCCAATTCGGAGCAATCAAGATGAGGAACTCGGGCTTGTCCTGTTTTATCTTTAGTAATACCCGAGGAAGTAGAGGAAGAGGAGGGAAGGCATAACCCGAAAGGTTTTTCCAGCTGAAGGACAGGGCATCCACTTTCCAAGCTGTTTTGTGGAATGACCTTGTGCAAAAGTGAGGCAGCTGATGATTGAGATGGGATGCAAACAGATCTATCTGGGGGCATCCCCAAACTGCAGTAATCCTGTTGAATAAGTTGGTGTCTAGCATCCATTCGTGAGGATCCACAATGTTCCTGCTCAGGCTGTCTGCTAAGAGATTCTGTTCTCCTGGTATGAATTGGGCCTGGAGATGTAGATTCAGATTTAGAGCTGTGTCCCATAAAGCCATAGCTAGTCTGCAAAGGGGGTACGAATGAGAGCCCCCCTGCTTGTTTATGTACCACATGACTGTGGTGTTGTCTGTGCAAATCAAAAGAGGCCCTGGATGCAAAAGGTGCTTGAAGGCTAGAAGAGCATTTTGAACTGCCAACATTTCCTTCAGATTGATGTGCCAGTGAAGATGATCCTTTGTCCAGGTTCCCTGCTGGCAATTGCCTAGAAAATGTGCTCCCCAAGCATAATCCGAGGTGTCCGTGGTTATGATTTGAGAAGGTTGAGGAAGACGGAAAGGCTTTCCTTCGTTTAAAGCACACACCCTGGACCACCAAAGGAACTCCTTTTGGAGGCAGGGGATCAGAGGAATTAGAGTGTCCAGATCATGGTAATGCTGCGACCACACACTTTTCAGATACCATTGAAGCTTTCTCATATGAAGCCTTGCATTTGGAATCAACAGAATGCAGGAAGCCATGTAGCCCAGAGCCTGCAGGAATTTCCTTGCAGTGAGCTGAGGTAGAGTTGCCAAAGTCTTGAAAATTGAAGCCAGCTGTATTTGTTTTTCTGTAGTGAGGAAGGCCCTTTGTAAGGTTGTGTTTAAAAGGGCTCCCAGGAATACCATTTGTTGAGAAGGGATCAGATGTGACTTTTTTGTGTTCACTGAAAATCCCAACAGGAGGAGAAGACGTTGAACAAAATCCAGATGTTGAAGTAACAGATCCTTGCTGTCTGCCTGAATAAGGCAGTCGTCCAAATAAGGGTAAATCTGAATCCCCTGGAGTCTGCAATAAGCCACTACTGGTGCCAGGCACTTGGTAAAGACTCTGGGCGCAGTAGATAAACCAAAGGGCAGTACAGAGAATTGATAGTGTCTCGAACCTGCCTTGAACCTGAGGAATTTCCTACGTTCCTGCCTGATGGGAATGTGTAAATAAGCTTCCTTTAGGTCCAATGTCACCATCCAGGCATCCTGAGAGAGCATTGGAATCAGCTGCTGCAGAGTAAGCATCTTGAATTTTGGAATTTCCAAAAAGGTGTTTAACACAGAAAGGTCCAGAATAGGTCTCCATGAGCTTTGTTTTCTCGGAACCAGAAACAGTCTCGAATAAAACCCTTTTCCCATCTCTGAGAGTGGAACAGGCTCTATGGCTCTCGTGGCCAGAAGAGCATCCACTTGATTTAAGGCCTCTGACCATTGATGTTTTGGCAGATCTGGCCAACCGAAAGCTCTTGGCAAGGTATGAAAGTGGAAGTTGTAGCCTTTTAAAATCATGTCCAATACCCATTTGTCCTGGGTAATATGAGTCCAATTTCTGTAAAAAAGAGAAAGTTTTCCTCCGAGAGGGGCATCCAGGTAAAGAGGTCCTGTAGCCCAACCTAGAGAGTCATTGAGTTTGCTTTCTTTGAGATTGGGATCTGTCTTCTCCCCTTCTAGGTGAAGAAGCAGTCCATTGTCTCGATCTGTAGGAGGCCTGAGCTTGGCCACGACCTCTGAAGCGTCTATATCTTCCCCTTTGAGGCCTGTCAGACGTGGGAAAGGACCAATTTTTGGAGGGCCAATTCCTGGAAAATCTAGGAGGCTGAACTTGCAAGAAATCTTTCACAGTTTGCATAGATTTTGCCTTTTCTTCCATCTTTTTAATAACCTCCTCAGCCTTGGATCCAAAAAGAACATCATGCTGAACAGGGGCATCTAACAATTTAGCCTTAACCTGTTCAGGTAAACTTTGTTCACGAAGCCAAGCATGTCTCCTGATAACAGTACCAGAGGCTGCGGCCCTGCAAGAAGCATCCAAACCATCAAAACCACAATGCAAGCTATGTTTGTTCAGTTGTTCAGTTGCATGCAAGACATCCTGTAGTTCCTTATCTTCAGCACATGCAGGAAGGGAAGCAAGCTTTTGCTTTAAAACAGACAAAAGAAATTGCTGATACTTAAACATATGAAATTGGCAATTTAAAGCCCTAACAGAAAGGGTAGCAGAAGTGTATACCTTTTTGCCCCACCTGTCTAAGGCACGAGAATCCTTCTCAGAGGGAATAGGATTCTTAGAAGAAGCAACTTTAGCAGCCTTAGAACCCTGAGAGATAGTTTCAGGATCTGCAGAAGGATTCTTAAATAAGAACAAATGAGACTCAGGAACCCTATAAAACCTATCAGGCTTAGAGGGAGCAGGAGGCATGGAATCAGGATTCAAATTAGCCTCGGAAAAGGCATCATCCACAATGTCAAGAACAGGAGGGATAGCTAAAGGCCTATGTTGAGGAAGAAGAAGGAATTCTCTAAGCCTCTTCTTGGAAGCAGAATAATCCTGACCTTCCCAATGAAAATGTTCCCTCATCTCATGTAAGGTTTCCCCAAAAGAAAAATTTTCAGGCGGAGAGGCAGAGGGCAAGGAGTCCTCAGCATCCGAATCCTCATAAGGAGGAAAGGAATATTCCTGATCAGAGGAAGAGACAGAAGATATAGAAGCCTGGTCAGAGGAATCCATAGGAACATCCTGTCGAGGCCTTTTCTCGGGGTGAGAACCCCTAATCATAGAAAGCAAATCTTCAGCCATCCTTAACAATTGCTTCTGTGCCCTGGGAGTAGATTCAGAAGAAGCTTGAGCAGGAGCTTTAGACTTAACAGGAGTCTTTGACTTTGCCTTTGCCTTTGAAATAGTGATGTGAGTAGGCCTGAATACCCCCCCTCAGAAGCCGGTACCTGCACAGCGGTTCCGGACCCATCCGAGGGAGCAACGTCCAAAGGTCCTGCAGCAGATAAAATAGAAGGCCTTGATGGCTCCCCATGGGAGTCCGTATCGGCCATCGGTTCAGAAGTGGCAGACAGGGGCTGCAAAAGCGCCTCACTGACGACAGCCGAACCGGACGCCGGCTCCAGCTGCAACGAGTCCTGGTTGGACCTCGGAGGCCTGTCCTTGTCTTTGCGCTTCTTTTGAATTCCGGTAGTGTCCGACGACATTCTGTAATTGAAGCGTCTGCCAAAATAATTCAAAGCCCAGTCGTACCTGCGTTTGATAGTACGAGAATTAAACCTGGCACAGAACCGACAACAAGAAATGTCGTGGTCAGGGCCTAAGCAAGGTAGACAGTAAGAGTGGAAATCTTTATGAGGTATTTGTTTCCCACACGTAATACAATTATTAACTTTTTCTGACATCGGAGGAACAAGAAAAGATTCCCAACGGGTACTTAGCTTTGAGAAGAGAAGTAAGAACTTCGGACCGACAACACCAAAAACGCTGTCAAAATCGCCAACCAACGACTTGCGAGCTGCTTTCCACCGCACGGCAAGAAAGACTGGAGAAGATGGCGTCGGCTGAGGCTATGTACCAGAGCGTACTGACGTCAGGGTACTGGCCTGTACAGCCGATGCCGGACCCAGACTTTGGGATTCTGGCCAACCTCGGGCTGCCTGCCGGCAGGAGCACCCTACAGTTATGACTGCAACAGTGAAACACGATGAACATCTAAAAGCATGGCAGAACAAGCAGGATTCTTGGAAATGAATAGCACCCAAGCAGTACATGCACACTGAGTGCCCATCAGTTAATGGCATCTTGTAACTACATTCTACACACTTTTTAAAGTCCGAAGGCCTGTGTTCCTTGGGATCTTTAGACATGCTGACAAGAAAACTCCACACACCACACAGGGGAAAACAGGAACACCTTTGCACCAAAAAACAAACACAGAAGGCGCGGGAAACTACAGCCTCCAACTGAAATGGCCTAGACCACGGACAACCACAAGGAGGACTAGGTCCTCTAATTTAAATGGGCCTAGCCCCGGAAACAAGAGACTAACACCACAGAAAACAACAAAACACCAACAAATAGGAAAACTACCACTGGACAAAAGGGAAAACAAGGTCCTCTGACTGAAAAAGTGGGTCCAGCCCATGGAGACAAAGGAAAAACGGGATACCAAAAGGCCAACAGAACCTGCTACACAACCAGCAGAACAACACACACAAGGTAGATATGAAAATAGCTTTTTGGTCAACAATTTGTTTCAATTTAAAATAAAAATTATACTTAGCAACGGCCAAGAGCGAGACCACGTCTGAGAGTAACGAGCGGCAAACAATATCTGGGATGGGCACATTGCAGTATGGGATACCTCTTAGCCACGAGCCAATTAGACTTCGAGCTAGAGTATGGCAGAGTCAGAGCCTAGGTTCGGCTCCAAACCCAAGGGTAATGTAGGCAAGATTGGACTACATAACAGCTATATTTTCTAGTGCTTATGGAGGAAGATGGCCCGCTCAGCTCACAGCAGAAATCCCTCTTATCTATGCCTATTAATGTCCAAGAGATAAGTGACTACAAGCTGGAAGGCCAAAGCGTTCCCAAAAATTGAAATGGTGGTGGAATTAATGAATAATCTATGTAATTTTGTGCTACTAATGATAGGTGCAGGGAAAAATCAGAGTGACGCAGAAATGGGCCTAATGAGTGAAACACAAATACCAGAAGGTCACATGAGACAAAAGTTTCCCCGAGTGGGGTATTGTGTTAAATGCCTTGGCCAGGTTAGGGTAGGCAGTGTGCACCATTTTGTCCTCATCCGTTTCTTTGGTGATCTTCTCGAAGTCCACCAGGTTGAGCAACACGACCTGCCCTTGACAAAACTAAAATGGGCTGGGTTCAGTGTCTCGACTTTCCTATGTCATTATCGAGTTCCATGATAATTCATTCCATGGCTTTACATATGAGACTAGTGAGACTTGCAGATCTGTAGACAGCTTGCCTTTGTGAAGAGGGATCACTATTACTGTTCTCTCTTTATCAGGCACAAAGCCTGCCTGGAGGCTACAGTTAAAATGCAATTCTAGAGGGCCTGATAGCTATTTAGAAGGCATCCTGTGATGCTGTCTGGGCCCACTGATGCAATGTTCCTGGCCTTCGAAACAGCAATAAGGACTTGTTTCCTAGTCATAGTGGGGGTATGACATTTGATGGTATTTCCTGACAGGTGAGGGAAAAACAAGGGTAAAGTTGGAGCTGAATTTGATGGCCAGTAGGTTTGCTATATCTTCTGGCTCAGTATAGGTGGCTCCATTAACAACGAACTCTGCACAAAACTGTGCATTGCTTTTGAGGTTGTGGACATAGCTAAAGGATGCCTTGCAGTTGTCCTTGGCTGGGCAGACCAAATTTTCCTCAACTTTGGCTTTGGTACACTTTTATTTGTCCTCCGAATTGCTTGCGGAGTTTGATTAGAGTACTTTTATCCTGCTGGGTGCTACACCTCCTAATTTTTTCCATGATTTTCTTCCTTCAGTCATACAGCCTACTGATGCTGAGCTTCCAACCCGGAGGCTTGCTTTTTTGAGCTAGATCGGTACTTCTTCCTGATGGGTACAGCTGCCTCTATGTAGCTATTAACATGCTTGCACAGAGTTTCTGTGAACAGTTACACATAGGCAGCAGAGTTCTCAGGGTTTATACGGACTTGAAATTTTACAAGGTTATCACTTAATTATAGGAAGCTAGTCTTAGAGTAGTTCTGGAATATTCCAGGCTTAGCTGGGGTTCTAGGATTTATTTTTACTTCAAAGGAGATTATTTTCTGATCTGCCCTCAACAGAGAAGACATTACACTAGAGGGTGTACAGCACTCTCCCATATTAGCGAGGACCAGATCTGGTATGTCTGCGGTCCTGGCTGGTATACTGACAATCTGGTCCAGAGAGTTTGTGTTAAATCCAGGAATCTTTGTGCCTGTGTGTTTGGTATCGTATACGATTCCCAGTTAATAGTGGGGTAATTAAAGTCATCCACGAATATGGTATTGGGTCTGATCATGAGTGTTTCCATTATGTTTAAATACATGTTATGGGTTTCCTGGGTCATAGAGGGGACCTATAGTTTGAAAGGAAGAGGTATGGGATTTTGTCAATGGTGATTTCAATGTGGAGAAGTTCAAGTGCATTTTCTTGTTTGACCAGCCTTCAGGTATATCTACCTGTGACATAAATCGACATTTCTAACATTAGTCCCTGTGTAGTAGCTGGTCTAAATGTGTGGAAGGCATTATAGCTTTGTACTGCCAGTGTACATTCTGCGGATTTAAACTATGCCTCAGTGACTGCACAGATGTCAGCATTCTCAAGGGTGAAGACAGCTTGTAGGGAGTTTTTTGTTTAGACTCCTAGCACTGAGGAGCAACACCTTTAGATTTTTTTGGTTTCAATTTGCTGTGATGGAAGCACTTTCAGTTTGGTTTTGTCTAAAGAGGCACTATGGAGAAGACAATGTTTTAGCTAATATTCAAAAGCTTAGAAAGGAGAGGTGCAGACTATCCCTGGTAAAGCAACATGGTCTGTTGACCTTCTTCTATGCTGACAAATATTGCACTCACTTAGAACAACACCAAAAACTAAGCCAATTATTAAAGTCAGTCATCTTCTGTTCATGTTAGGGCATCATTCTTGGAGAAGGTAAAATGCTGCTCAATGCTAGGTTCATACCAGCCTGGGACACATTCTGAGAGCTCCATAACGTCCCTCTTCAAATAGTCTGAGGTGGTACGCCTCAAGTAATTTACACCAATATGGATTATGACTGAGTCATACTGGTACTTGTAATCCAATGATGCGAGTGTGTGCACAATGTGCCGAATTCTGGCCCCTGATGAGCAACACCATGACTTTCTCCTTATTCATCCTGATGAAAGGGACATCAAGGTGTCTTATAATGTTCTCCAATGACCAGAATGTTGGACTGTGTGGTGGCTCGCCTTATGGGCTTAGACATAGAGGCTCCACAAGATGTGGCTGTATGTGTTGATGTGGGTGATCCCTATCAAATGATAGAAAACTCATTTGATGGAAAATCATTTGGCTGAAACCAAAACGTAGAAAGCTCAAAACACTGAAAACACATTTGCCTGAAACTCAAAACATTGAAAATGATATATGCCCTTTTCCCCATGATACTGCAATCCTGGAGTTGATATACATAGTTAGGGGGTGTGTGGGGGGGCAAACCCCCCCACAATGGGGGGTGTGGGGGCATAGCCCCTCACATACTTCATACATTTTAAACCCTGCACATGGATATTTATAACTATAATGAATAACTGTTTGGAGAAAACAATATTTACATAAACTATTTGGGGGAGCTATGCCCCCCACACCCCCATTGTGGGGGCTGTGCCCCCCACACTCCCCTAACTATATATACTAACTCCAAGATCGCACTACCGTGGGGAAAAGAGCATATAGCATTTTCAGTGTTTTGAGTTTTAGTCAAATGAGTTTTCAGTGTTTTGAGCTTTCTACCTTATAGTGTCAGTGAAATGAGTTTCTATCAAATGAACTTTCTATCATTTGATAGGGACCCGATGTGGGTGTTGTTCTGAAACAGCACATTCTGGGCTGCTGAGGGTATCTGTTACGTGTACTTTCTCTAGGAAGTCTTTGAGGTTTAGGAAGGCTACAGCATAAGTGGGTCTATGTGTATGCTTTGTACTGTGTCTGAGGGGTACAGTGTATGCACTACTGACAACAAGATTGACATTAGGAGTGCTTTTATGTGATAACTTTGCCTCCAGTGACAGTATGTAAATAAATCTCTCGCGTATTAGTTTGAGAATTAACTGGTTGTCACTAAAGTTGAGATAATTTCTACATTGTCTCAACATGCGAATATCCACCACGCTGGTAACAGAGAGAGTGGAAAACTTCATATCCACAGCAAAAGACCCTTTTTTATTAATTATATTCTCATTTCAACTGTCCAAAGTAATGTCAGGAGTACCTGGTTTGCAACTCTGGGGGCAGTGCTTGACACTACAAACTAACTGCCCTGTGGGCAACTAGGTTTTGGTGAAATCTAAAGGGTACTTTTATAGGAACATTGTCAATTCAAGGTGTCTGCATCTATATAGAGCACTGCCAAACACTTGAGGGGAAACTAATAAGCAGACCCTGATAATTTAGGACGTGTTTATGGAGATATTCTGAAGTTAGGTTAGACAGTAGCAAATCAAGAATTACTTACCAAAAAGAAAAAAATGGCTTTTGCCAAAAATGATGAAAAGAGGGGATTTGCCTGAAATGTTCCTGCCTGGCTACTACTAGTGCTGGTCTCACTACATTTTCATGCTGCTGGAGTACAATGCTCCTTTGCTTTGTCTCTCACCAGAAGCAAAACAGTAGCACCAACTGCAAGATGGCAAGCAGGCCACAGGCTCTCCAGTGATGAACAGTCTTGTCCCAGACGATGCAAGGGTCTGTAATCATGTTGTAGCATTTTCCTGGTAGATGCCTTGAGCAGGAACTAGACCAATCAGGAAGGTCAAACACAAACTCACTGCCCAATCAGAAACAGTCAGGAATCCATGCATCCCTGTTCCTTCTCTCATCAGGAGCAAAATATAAGCATAAATTCCAAGCTGACACATATGTAGCAGTTATTAGGCTTTCTGGTGATCCACATTCTCAAGGAAATAATGTCCCCATGCCCCATCTGTCACCAGACGTAAAGCAGAAGTACTAATCCCAAGATGACTACTGAGAGGCAGAATGTGGGCTCTCCAATAACAGGTGGTCTTGGAATAGATGTTAAAGATTTTAAAGGCAAGAAGGAAAAATGGGTGAATATCCCAAGAGTTGCAGTCTGCACCAAGCAGTTAGATATGAAAGAGGGAGTAACTTAACCTTTAGCTATCTAAGTGGAGAGACATTAATTTTAAAACAGCAAAACAGATTGGAAGGGGGTGGCCACTTTATATTCTGGCTCTATGGAATATAATGGGACGGCCAATGAATTAAAATAGCTGAAAGGGAATTAATTTACAAAATGATAATTTTGTGCTTACAATAGCAAAAATGAAAGAGAAGACATAAGGAAATGTGTGGTCAAATTAACATAATGAGCAAGCAAATAGAAAGACAGCTGAGTTTAAAAACATAACATCACCAAGGTGGGAGAGTTGGGAGGAAACAATTTGTGTGTGACTTACAAGAGACACTGTTGTAGTCTCTTTCCTAATTTAAATATGCAATTAAAAGCAGAATGCAAGTAACCACAGTGTAAAGAAAATAAATTACAATATACAAAATGGAAGAAGGCAATGAAGCAATACAAAATACAAGAAATCAAAAATAAACTAAACTTTCCCTCACAGCAAGCTGTGGCAAAGTCTGTGTGAACTTTTCCAGTAAGACTTGAAATGTTTTATTCTACCCCTTAAACAGAAAGTTTAGTTCTTAGGTCCACCCTCGGTTCACAGGTAAATAACCTTAATTAACCTATTCTAATTTCTGTGGGACTCGCAAGAGATACACTTGTGGTCTCTTTACTAGTTTAAGTATGCAGTTAAAAGCAGAATACAAGTAAAGCACAGTGTAAAGGAAATAAATCAATATGCAAAATAGAAGGCAGCAATGAAACTATACAAAACACAAGAAATCAAAAACAAATGTTGCTTACTGTAAGGGTATGTTAAAAATAAAGTTTTAATCATTAAATAAACATGATAAACTTGAATGTTAACATTATTTTCAACAAATATCAACAACCCTCTCAAAACTTAAAACTGTGTGCTCAGATTTTTAATCTTCTAACCATAGGTAATGGGGAGAAAAACTATGACACTGAATTTGTGCAACTAGGATAGAAAACAAGATTTTTGAAAACTTCTAAAAGACTTAGAAATGGAACTGTGCAACACCAACAATGCAAGGGAGGGTGGCCTAATGGTTAAGGTGTTTGCCTTACAAACACAAGGTACAGGGTTTGAGTCTCACAAGGGATAATTGGCTAGGCTTAAAATGATTCATAAGGGCAGTTAGCTTGGTACTAATCTATGAACCTATAAAAAGGTTTTCAGAAATGAAAACCCAGAAAATTTCAAACCAATCTTCCACACAATGGTGCCACCAAGTGGACAGAATAGGTTTAACACTGTATCTACAGCTCTGCCTTCACAGTACAGCTCCAGAGGTGAGGCAAAGTATGACACACTGCACCTGTGTCCAGTTTAAATTCTATATTGTGGCCATTACTCTTGTGTATTTCTTGATATCCATCTACCAACATCTGTCTCTATCTTAGATGCTTCACAGTATTAAGTTGTTTAACTTTTAAAGTACAAACAACTTTCATATTTCTGTTCAACAGCATGCACAAGTAATTGAACATTTTGTTTTTACATATCTTAATGAATTTAGTCCCTGCCTGCTACTAATTCTGCAGCATTGACTAAAAGCTGGAAAACTTTTTTTTTAGCCACACCGCCTGTATGCCTGAATTAAAAGTTTGTGATAATTTCCCGGTCCTTCAGTTTTATTCTTGTGACACTCTTTGAAACTTCTTATTCATTTCTTTTTATTTCTTTGTCATTTGTTAACCGGGTTGGTCCAACTGAGCCAAAAGGCTCATTTTCAGTGGAGACCCAAGAAGAAAAGCTCCAGTTACATTTTACAGTCATACACAAAGTAATACAGTCAATATAAAAAGCAATTTAGTCATATAAAGAAGGAATTACATCTCAAAGTGAGTTAAAACAACAAATATAAATAACACAGTTAAAGTTTTGTACAGATTTTACTAAAAAATGAAATAATGTACATTACCAACTACATGGAAACAAACATTTTAAAATACATTCTGCCATTTTTTTTTCCGTACTTGCTTTACCTGACTCGCATTTTACTTTAAACATTTTTTTCTCACTTAATTCATAACTGGGCACTAGTAATTTTACTTGTGCTGCACACATCCACATCAAGGTATAAAATCAAGTATATTTCTTTTAACAGCATGCCCAATTGTTTCACCACATTTTATAACACACATAATTAAGCCTCTTATTACTCATGCAATTCGCAGTCTGTCTCTATTGTTCAACTCGGCAGCAGAAGCAACTAGAGCCTCTCTCTGTGTCTTATAAAGAGGAAATGAACCGATGGCAAATTCAAGTTATTTTAAATACGTTTGTGTCTTTTTCTTCATCAAGAAAAGTGCAAGAAAATACCTTTATGGTTTCTTCTCCACTACATGCAGGAATGCAGCATGCAGCACTGAGGAATAAATCAAAACTCAGGCAGCAATGCTTCCAGATTTCAGCCAGGTTCCTTTGAAAGGAAATAAATCCTGGTGATTTCAGCAGAGCCATATTTCCACCCACATTTATATACATCTGTAGATCCAAGCACAAACTTCTGAATGTAAATATATTTCTTCAGTTCTGCTAAATATCACTCTTATATCATGCCGTGTTATGAGATTTAACACCATACAGAGATAGGAGCTGAAGCCACAGCTCACTGATGTCTGTATCCCAACGTACTTCTCTAAATATTCTGTGCATCATATATCCAAATTACTGCAGCTACCTTAAAGCAACATATTCACGTACAAAATTGCCAACTTTTATTCCATATTAGGTTCACAGTAGACTTAAGATTCTTATTAATTTTAAGTACTACAGAAAAGAACAGCCATGTAAGTAAACTTAACCATAACATTAGATACTCAAAATAATCACGGCTACAGAAGCCTTTGCAACATTGGTTATAGTCTTCACAGGATGAACTGAGAGAGGGAGGTTGAAGCCCTAAAGAAGAACAATGCAAGGCAAATACAATTCAACATCCACACCTTAGCATACGAAACACATACAAAAAATAAGGGGGATAGAGGAAGGGAATGGCATATAGAGCTGTGATTATTTCAGCATCTCTACAGTAGGTTTACTTACACAAGTGAACTATGTTCACCATTTGATCACTGTTGCAGGGGCCTTTGCTATATGGGTTGATTACCACAGGGAAGGGGATGTATGAGGGACCAGGAGCCCCTGAAGAATGGTCATAACAAACGCTGCTCTAGATCTGGAAAAGGAATCTAGTTTGTAGTACTTTGTAAAAGTATGTAAGAGGAGCAAGTGGCTGCCTCTACAATATTTCTATAGCGTACCCCTTTCCAAAAAGCCATGGTTAAAGCCAGAGTCATTGTAGAATGTGCCTTGAACCTGCCTGGAATTGGCTTGGTATGGTGTAAATAACGAAAGGAGGTAGCCTGGGACAACCATTTGACATAGTCTGCTTTGACAAAGGTTATCCTTTTTTACTTGCCTTCAATAGAAATTAGTAGCCGATCAGAATTTCTGAAGGTTTTTGTTCTAACAAGATATAGTATCCGAGTTGCTGTGGACACCCGCAATGTTAAGACTTTTTTTCTCCCTGACTTTTAGGTTCTAGAAAGAAAACATGGAGATGAAAAGTTTGGCCTAAAGTAAACTTGCATACCACTTTAGACATACATGAAGGAACAATTGTCAAGGAAACCCTAACTTCATGGTAAATTATATAAAATTGACTTACCATTACAGCTTGCAACTTAAATATTTCTTGCAGATGTCAGTCCAATCAGTAACACTGTTTTTCATGTTATGAACCTTAAATCAGCATGATGACATGGTTCAACTGGAGCAAAAATTATTTTACAAAATAAAATCAACATCCAAAAGTGGAGTCACCTGTTTTCTAGGTGGATGAGATGCAGAACCCCTTTCAAAAACACCTTGGCAAATTAATGTCTTGAAAGAGGGGGATGGGTGGACAGACATGCTGAAATGGCCAGCAAATGACCCTTCCATTTTGTAGATTGCTGCCTATTACTGAGATAGTTAGTAAACCATTATAGGGTAGGGGGAGATGGTCTGAGATTAGAGAGTTTAGTAAGCAGGATGGAGTGGGAAATAGTATTGAAAGCTTTTGATAAATCCAGGTAAAGTACTGAGACTAATAGAAGTCTATTTACTGTGTCTAGGAAGGAAATGAGGGCCGTGTTAGTACTATGTCTGGGCCAAAAGCCATGTTTAGTGGGGGAGATGATTTGGTTTTGGGTCAGGTGGTTGAGGAGTTGAGTATGAATACATTTCTCAAGTATTTTGGATATTGGGGAGAGGATGGTGATGGGAAGGATGTTTGAGATGTCCGAGTTATTGCTGCCTTTATGAAGTGGAAGGATATATGCTTTTTTTCCAGATATCAGGTATGCAGGATTCCTGAATGGACATGTTGAGAAGGATGCTAATAGGATATGCAATGGATGAGGTTGAGAGTTGAAAATATTCTGTGGGCAAGTTGTCCGGGGTGTTGGTGCAGGGTTTAAGTTTATGAAGAAGTTTTTTGATTGTGGAGGTGGGTACAGGTGTTAGAGTGAAAACAGGTAGTGGGTTAGAACAGGAATGTACAGGTGAAGTTCCTGGCGAGTCAGTTATTATAAGCGGGAAGGTGGTAGTAAGTTTTTTGATGGTGTCGATGAAGTATGTGTTAAAGAGGGAGGCTATCTCGCACTGTTTTTTCAGGGTTTGGACATGGGTTGCTGTTCGTTCTAGGGTGGAGAAGGGAGTTGATTGCTCCCCAGATGTTTTTGAGATTTAGTCTATTTTGGTCATAGATAGCCTGGAAGTATTCTTTTTTATTTTTGATAACTAGGCGTTTAGCTTGACTGCGGAGTTGTTTATAAAGAGTGAGGTTGGATAGTGATTTGATTTTTTGCCAAGCTTTCCAGGCTTTGTCCCTAGAAGACAACTTGCTTTGTAGTCTTTGTAAGCCAGATAGCATGTTTTGCCTTGATCCTTTATAACCAGATTGGGACAAGGCTATTTAGGATCCTAAGAAATGCAGACTTGAAGAATTCTACAGCTTTGTTGAGTGAGAGATATTTTAGTGGGATCCAGTTAGTATTCTGCAGGATGTCATTGAAGGTGTTTGGGTAGAACTGGGATAGATCTCTGGTGTACCTATATTGGTGAAAAAAAAAATTAAAAAAGATAGGCAGCAAGCTGTAGAATTCCAACCAGTTTATTGTTCGCGCTTTCGTTCAGGAAATACATGAACTTCTAAAGACAAAGAAACCCCAAGAGTCCTCAGTTAAAATGAAACTGTCAATTAAGATGAGATAATTATAAAACCAATTAACATAACTTGAGAAATTTAAAGAGCCAATGTTATACAAGGTAAAATGTATATGTAAATATAATACAATTTTTTTTTTTTTTTTTAAATCAGCAACAATTTTAAAATCACAACACATCAGTCTTATTACTTAATTTTCTTGTGTATATAAATTAATCTAAATACTGTTAAATACTAGATAACTTGAACAACTCAAACAAATGGAAATATAAAATTCATATAAATGTATAAAGATAGATATGTATAAATAAATATTTATAAATTCATTCAAGTATTAGAAAGGTTGTTATACAACCTAATTTCACCTTTGTAGGGCTTTTAATTTCAAAATACATTTTATCGAGCAGTATTCATTAAGCCCTGGTGGAATGTGCATATGTTTTAATTTAAAAAAAAAACAAACAAAAAAAAAATTATATTTATTTACATATACATTTTAACCTTGTATAATACTTTCTCTTTAAATTTCCCAAGTTATGTTAATTGGTTTTATAATTAATTATCTCATCTTAATTGACAGTTTTAATTTAACTGAGGACTCTTGGGGTTTCTTTGTCTGAAGAAGTTAATGTATTTCCTGAACGAAAGCACTAACAAACTGGTTAGAATTCTACAGCTTGCTGCCTATCTTTTTTTTTGTTTTTGGTTACAAGTTTATTTTTTTGTTTTGTACCTTTATTGGTACACATTTGGTATGGTGGTGGGCTTACGTATTATGAATGCAGGAGAGGATCACTAATGCTATTTGGGCGAGTCCCTGAGGTGATCATCATTTCTAGGTCAGAAACCAGGATCCGTTCCAAGACTGAGCCTTTGTTCTCCTTGATGTTGGGTCTAGTGATGTCAGAAACCAGCTGAGTATAGACAAGAAGGTTAATATCTGTAGAAGGGATGTTACTGGAAATATCTAGCCAGTTAATACTGATGTCGCCTAGGTTAATAGTTTCATTTTTATACTGTTGGCAGTTCAGGCAAGAATTTCATTAAGAATAGGAGTATTATTACCTGGGGGGATGTATATGGCAATGATGCAAAGGCTTTTGCAGTCATTAAGTTTTAGGAAGGTGACAAGTAGCTCTGCAGTGGGAAAAGTGGGGAGTTGGTTTGGAATATGGGATTACTGCAAAGGTATCAGTTCTGAGGAAAGAGTATTTGAGGGGAGAAATTCAGAATCTTTGATGCATGGTTTTAGCCAGGTTTCAGTGATAGCAGTAAAGGCTGGACTATTTTGATTCAATTCAATTCCAATTGTTAATATAGAAATGTGTTGAACAATAAATAGGGATATACAATTTTTGTAAAGTTAACTGATTTGACCCAAACACAGCATGTGACTGCCAAATGATTCACACAGAACAGGTGAGTATTTCTCTAGCATAGTATTACAGCTGCGTATATTCCCAGATCCCTATTGTGACCCTTTGGATGTGATACTCCTAGTACATTTACAAGCGCTGCTTCAAATAAGGTTATCCTCATATCCTGTTAGTAAGCTTTGTTGCGCAACTCGCTGACATTTTTGGCTAAGACATGTGCGCTCTTGTGATACAAAATCCAGGACACCAAGTTCTGCATCAAATTTGTAAAAGTGAGCCAACAGTAACTAAAGTGCAGGTCTTTGTTCAGTGTTTTCTTTTGTAGCTCAAGAGGAATTGAGAGTCCCCTCTCCCCACACTACTGCAGAGGTGTTAAAACTGTCACTGCACTGAGAGACCCTTGCAGAATCAATTCCTCAGACCACAAAAGAAAACCCTGAACAAAGACCCGCAATTTAGTTACTTTTCTGGCTATAGCTGGATAACTTCTAAGTCTCTGAACTCAAGGAAATTAGAAATGGCAGCTAACTGGACCTCAACTGTGGAAGCGGAAACTCCTTGATCAAAAAGTATGGCTAAAAATTCCAAAACTTTCTCAACCGGTGCAGAGAAGGTATTAAGATCATTATCACACGCCCAAATCGAAAATCTGTTCCACTTGCTAGAGTTTCCTTGTAGATTGTCTATGGGAATCCAGTGGAATTTTTTGAAATTGGAAAGGTAAATTATTCTGCCTGGCAACTAGCGGAATTGGATGAACCAAGCAGTAAACTTGAGGTTTTTAAAGGCTGGGGTGCACCAATCCCTGTGGGTGAGACAACATGTCTGGAACTAGGTCCAGAATACACGGAAAGTGAATTAGGTGAGGCCACAGAACCAAACTTGCCGAGGCCAGAAGGGTGCAATGAGGATCACTTTGGTTCTCATCCTGCTTGTTTTCTTCAAAAACAGGGGACTGAGAGGGAAGGGGGGAAAGGCACAGAGTAAACCAAAGGCCAATCGAGAAGAACGTCTCTCGGGGACTCCCCCGCCCCCCCCCCCCCAAGGAGGATTAGGGCAAAGTAACTGCTGCATTTGTTGTTCATGGGTGACACAAGGCTAGTCCCAGCGATGAAAAATCTTTTAGTCACTCTGGGATGGAGAAACCACTCATGAGGAAGAAGAATGCTTCTGCTCAGTTTGTCCGCTATCATGTTTGAGCTCCCCAGATGTGCACTGCTATTTGAAAGCGGCTGGAGGATATCACCCATTGCCACACTAGGAGTGCTTCCTGACACAGGGGAGAAGACTTGGCTCCACCCTGCTTGTTGATGTACCAAACCATTGACATGTTGTCTGATTGAATTGCAATTGTTCCTAGAGGGAGGACAGACTGAAAGGCTTGCAACGCTACGAGCACTACCCACAATTCCAGGATACTGATATGCAGGTTTGCCGCTATTGGGAACCAAGTGCCTTGGACTATTCTTCCCAGATAATGCCCCCCCACCCAATCTGGGAGACGCCGTGGTCACTATGGCCTTGGGATGAGAGGAAATGAAGAGATGGCCCAAAAAGTATTTCCTCAGATTCCATCCACCATTACGTCCTTATTGCAGTGACTGGTGATAAGAATTGAGTACGTCATTGAATGGGTTAGGATGGACCACTGTGATGCTAGAAGCCATTGTAGCAGCTGCATGTGGAATCTCGCTAGTGGAACCAAGGTAATGGCTGCTGCCATGTACCCTAAGGTTTGGAGAACTGGAAGTGCAGGAGCCTTGTCTTTGAAGAGAATGGCTTGTACTTCGGATTTTATCTTCTGTAGCCTGTGAAGAGGAAGGGAAGCTACACATGAGATGGTATTCAGACGAGCTCCTATGAACTCGATCTTGAGTGGGACTGACCTGAGGATTCTGACTGATTTACTGTAATGCCCGGACAAGAGAACATGTGCTGAATGAAGTCTGTTGCTTGAAGCAGTAGATGCCTGGTGGTAGTAGTGATGAGACAGTCATCTAGATAAGGAAACACCCAGAATCCGTGCAGTCTCAAGTCAGCTGTAACTGCTGCCAGACATTTGGTGAACACCCTTGGGGCTGTGGTGAGACCAAAAGGCAGCACTCTTAACTGAAACTGACTGGCTCCTAGCCAAAAGAGGAGGAACCTTTTGGAGCATTTGTCCATTTTTATGTGGTAATACATGTCTTGAAGGTCTATGGAGTACATCCAATCATTTTCCTCTAGAAAGGTCTATGGAGTACATCCAATCATTTTCCTCTAGAAAGGAAGTATAGACTGAACCATGGCCATCCGGAATTTTGGTTGCTGAACAAACTTGTCCAGAAGTCTGAGATCTAAAATTGGTCTCAAGTCCCCTGTCTTTTCTGACACCAAAATGAATCTTGAGTACAATCTGGATCCTATCTGGATCTGGTGGGACTGCTTGGATGACTCTTTTTACTAAGGCTGCTTAGTCCCTCTGATTGGGTGGAACATCGGGCAGTCTTTGTTTTGACCTCGGAAAAACAGTGAAGTGGATATAGTATCCTCTGGCAATAATCCTCTGCACCCAAGCATCTGAAGTTATTTGTCACCAGGCTGTTGAGTGCAGTGAAAATCTTCCCCAGATTGCTTCCAGAGGTAAGCAACCAGGCCCTCTTTCAGAAGCACTGGTAGGGTTGCCCAGAGAAAGAATCTCTAGACCCCTGATTTTGTGGGCCACCTCTGCCTCGGGGTTGGTATCTGCCATTAGAGCTCCCCCCTCTGCCCCGAGGGAAACCTCCACCATGTGTGTGTCCTGAAAAAGCCCTTGGAATTTTCTGAACCACATCCTGCCAGTCCTCTGATTCCTAGAGTAGGAACGTTGGGGAGCAGAAAAACTTATGTCCACTGCAGACAGGATCTTTCAATCTTTCTCATACCTGGCTAGAGTTTCTTTGATTTTGGGGACGAGTAAAGAAGATCCATCCAAAGAGGTACTGACAAAGGAAAACTTGAATGGCTCCACAAACTCACACAGGCGCATCCAGGTGTCATCAGCCATATGGACGAGTTGGAAATAGACTCCAGGGTAGCTAGCTGGGAGGTCACTTTGCCCTGGACCTCCTCCTACACAGGTCCTGCTAGGGTATCTGATAGCGCCTTGATCAGGTCCCTCAGGAACCTCTTGAAATGTGCCAAAAAATTCAAAGACCTTAATGCAAAGGTTGAAGCATAAACCTGCTTTCTGAATCTGTCCATCGCCCCAGACTCTCAGTTGGGGGGTATGAACAGAAGAACTCTCCTCAGCTAGTTCCTTTTTGGTGGCCGCCACCACCACCATGGCATCTACTGCTAACCCTTTTGCCCAGTGCTGGTGGTCCTCAGGAGCAGATAGTATTTTGTGAGGTCTCTGAGGAATTGGTTCTACAGAATCAGGAGCCTTCCAACTCCGATGCGCAATCAGTTTAATGAGATCATCAGTAGGTGAGTCACTCAAAGGCTTGCAAGAACACTGACTCCTCAGAGTTGGGGTCTTTGGGCTTCCAGTTATCCCTCTGTCTGATTATCTCTAAAGGACTCGAAAAAACAGGGGCCCTATGTAGGGGGATCTTGCAGTTTAGGTGTCTGGTGTGCCGGGCATGGAGGTTGGTGGCAACTCTGGGCAAGGAGTCTGGGAATAAAACTCTGCCACAGAAGGGACCAGCTGACAGCCTGCAGAGGCCAATGCCCACTCCACTGCCTGGAAGGCAGGCCCCCGTGAAGAGGGATGGGAGCTCAGAACCAAGAAAGACAACATCGGAACAGAGGTCACACCCCACTCAGAGACCTACCTCTGAAGCAAGAGCCAAGGAACAGCCCACAGCTGCCAAGGTTCCTAGCATTAAGGAAGACTCTGAATAAAAACCCAGGAGTCCGCCGTTTCCGAAGGAACCAAAGAAGTCAGAGCAGATTCTGGAACCAAAGAAGAAAAGGCTGCTGGCACCAGACCAGCTGGAACCAGATGGATCGGAGTGGGAATCTCTAAGTAATCAGACGAGATTAGAGGAGAAAGATTTGGTGGAACCCTGGGAGAAAACTCCCCAAATCCAGAGGGGTGTGGGGTCTGGGAGGAGAGAAAGACCCCTGGCCATTAGGTACTGATCCACCAACCTCATGCCTTCTACTTTGGTAAGACTCCTGGAGGAACGGACAGATAACCCAGAAGGGGATTCTGGGCTTTCTAGGAAAGGAATGGGAATGTGCCCCACGAAGGGGTCAATAGAGGGTGAATACCTTGCCCTGAGTGTAAATATTAATTAGATTTCAGCACCAATGGGGTTTGCAATGTCTGCTGTGGTGCAGCAGGAGAGGTCAGCACTAACCGGGAAACTGAAGAAGCCAGTGCTGATGAAACCCACATCAAGGTGTGTGGTGCCAAAGTGGACAGTGCCAATTGCGTTGTTCGTTCCAAAACCTCTGAACCTCAGCCTTCAGTTCCGTAAAAGTGGTGGGAATGGAAGGTTTATACTTTTTAGCCACCAGTGCTGAAGGAGAAGTCGACACAGAATGGCTCGTCTTGGTACCACAGTCTGTTTTAGAGGGCAACCTATTGACCTTGGATATGGCTTCTTCAAAGGAAGATCCGATTAGCCCTTTTAATATTAATTTATTTCTTCGTTCAACCAAGGCCAGGCAGATAGTATATTCCTGGTCCAGATGAGCTGGGTCCAAACAATATACACCGGAAGCGTGTCCAATGGACTTGGGAGATTGGGGCATTTTTAGTCGGATCCAGTTAGTATTCTGCAGGATGTCATTGAAGGCGTTTGGGGAGAACTGGGATAAATCTCTGGTGTACCTATATTGGTGCACATTTAGTATGGAGGTGGGCTTACGTATTATGAATGCAGGAGAGTGATCACTAATGCTATTTGGGCGAGTCCTTGAGGGGATCATCTTTTTTGGGTCAGAAACCAGGATCCATTCCAAGACTGAGCCTTTGTTCTCCTTGATGTTGGGTCTAGTGATGTCAGAAACTAGCTGAGTATAGACATGAATGTTAATATCTGTAGAAGAGTTGTTACTGGCAATATCTAGCCAGTTAATATTGTTGTCGCCTATGATAACAGTTTAATTTTTTATACTGTTGGCAGTTCAGGCAAGAATTTCCTCAAGAATAGGAGTATTATTACCTGGGGGGATGTATATGTCTATGATGCAAAGGCTTTTGCAGTCATTAAGTTTTAGGAAGGTGACAAGTAGCTCTGCCATGGAAAAGTGGGGAATTGGTTTGGAATATGAGATTACTGTAAAGGTATCAGTTCTGAGGAAGGAGTAGTTGAGGGGAGAAATTCAAAATCTTTGATGCATGGTTTTAGCCAGGTTTCAGTGATAGCAGTAAAGGCTGGACTATTTTGATTCAATTCAATTCCAATTGTTAATATAGAAATGTGCTGAACAATAAATAGGGATATACAATTTTTGTAAAGTTAACTGATTTGACCCAAACACACAGCATGTGACTGCCAAATGATTCACACAGAACAGGTGAGTATTTCTCTAGCACAGTATTACAGCTGCGTATATTCCCAGATCCCTATTCTGACCCCTTGGATGTGATACTCCTAGTGCATATACATGTACTGATGCAAATGGTTATCCTGATATCTTGTTAGTAAGCTTTGTTGCGCAACTCACTGAAATTTTTGGCTAAGACATGTGCGCTCTTGTTATACTTGTGATACAAAATCCACGAAACCAAGTTCTACATCAAATTTCTAAAAGTGGGCCAACAGTAACTAAATTTCAGGTCTTTGTTCAGTGTTTTCTTTTGTAGTTCAAGAGGAGTTGTCGCCTCCCCCCACACTACTGCAGATGTGTTAAAATGATCATTGCACTGACAGACCCTTGCAGAATCAATTCCTCAGACCACAAAAGAAAACCCTGAACAAAGACCTGCAATTTAGTTACTTTTCTGGCTGTAGCTGGATAACTTCCAAGTCAAGGAAGTTAAATGAAAACTCCAGCCAAGCTAGAACTTCCAATGAGTGACCTCCCAAACCTCCTGTAACAGAGTCACCGTAATGATAATGGACATCAGCTTGGTATAACAATTCTGTGTTTCTTATGCTTAGTCAAACACTCTGCTTATGCTATGCTGATGAGGTCATAAGGCTGAAATATGCATATCCCTGGCTAGTGGGGTTTTGCTTTATTGGCCTGAAATTGTCCATTATAACGACTTCAAATGCAAAAGTCATGGGCAATCAGAATCGATATATAGCTGAAACACCTGATGTTCATATGGGTCATTTGCATATATCCCATGTGCTTCTGTTACACGAGGTTTGGAAGGTCATTGGAAGTTCTAGCTTGGTTGGAGTTTTCATTCAGTTTTTTATGATTGGTATTTCAGTGTGACTGTCTAACACTTTGTTTTAATTCAAGGAAGTTAGGAAATTAACTTTTTCCTCCACTATAGTGCGATCTTGGAGTTGGTATATTTAATTTATGGGGGGTGTGGGAGGTGGAGGGCTCCATTTGGTGGGGTGCAGGTGTCTCCCTGCAGAAACATAGTAAACAGTGTGTGGGATGTTACAGTTGCTTTGTAGTTTTCAATGTTTTGAGATTTGATGTTATGACTTTTAGATGTTTTGAAGTTTAAATGTTATGGTCTTGATGCTTTGATTTTAGATGTTATGAGGAGTAGATGTTTTGATAGGCAACCATATATATATATATATATATATATATATATATATATATATATATATATACACACATATACATACATATACACACACACACACACACACACACACACACACACACACACACACACACACACACACACACACACACACACACACACACACACACACACACACACACACACACACACACACACACACAGCTAAGAGAATTAGCTATTACTAACCAAAGAAATGTTTACTTAGCTGCAAGAGAAAACGGCTGATGTGTCTTGCTACAAGAGCAGCATATGAGATCTGAGGTAATATGGAGAGGGGTATTGTGGGTAGAGTCTTAGCTCGAGAGTTTTTGGCTGTCACGAGCTGTGTAACGGCAGAGCCAGTTTCGAGGATCAGAATAGAGTACCCAAAGGTCAAGGATAGATAAAGACTGACATCATCAGATCAACTTATCCCAAGAAAAAAATAGAAGAAATTCACGGTTATTCTCATTTTCAAGTGATCGTCCAGCAAAATCAGACACTGTCTTTTCTATACTCGAGGCTAGTGGTGATTGTTTAAGAGATTCACTCAGCACTTCAACTTGTTTTTTTTACATTCATCTTAAAAACTGTCCATTTTGCTTTCTAATTTATCTAGCTTTACAGAGAACTCATTGATGTTACTTAGTACAGCCTATATGTCTTTTTTCATAATAGGCTCAAACAGATTTTCATAATACTGTCGTGTACACTGGGCTTAGAGAGTGTCTCATTCTGATACAATTAGCTCTTTCTAGTTTTTTTGACAGGAAAAAGCAATTAAGAGTTTCAAACTTGTTATTTTTGTAGTAAATATTTCAGCAGATGTTCAACTATAAATCCATCAAGTTTTGAATTGTTCTAGTTGAGTTTTTTTTTTGTTTTTTTTTTTTTTTAGTAAAAAGTCTGTCAGGGATGTTAAAATGAAGCAGGGCTAAAAAACAGTGCTGTTAACTGCTCACCATCTTGGCCATGCCCCCAATATGCGGCTTTTGAGGAGGCAGGGTGATGGATTTTGTGGACCGAGGTCCTGCCCTTTCTACCAACCCCTGCACTTCTGCCATTTTTATAAGCTTGTCTCGATTACAAGGCACTCTGTTTCTAGTGTGACAAAGGGTGATACTGACAGCACAGCTATCTGGAATTTTGTAAATAATTATATCTCATTTGTGAATATCCAGTAACAAAAAGGCACAGCATAACCATCCATGTAAAACAAGGTTTATTACTTCAAGCTTTCGAGTTGAAACTCTTTTTCAAGAATGAATCAGTACATTAAAACAAGAATAAATACAGAACACCAGCCAATAACATAACATACCTCATAAAAATGATATAATTATACACTTTACATAATTAATATAGTTGACTAAGCCTAGCTCACTAAAAAACTTCATTAAAACCAATGGTCAACTTAACAAATTTCATTACTGCCTAAAAAGCTCCACAGGACAACTGTAATATTCTAACATATGCTTGTCTTAATTTCAAAATGGGTTTAATACTATTACTTTTATTAGGCCCTGGATAGACATCAGATCTAAAAAAGTTTATCCACTTGCATTCTTATCTCTCTGTGGTGTTCACAATGCCCCCCCCCCTGTTTTTGCAAACTCTCTGCAGTATCCTAAATTTGCAAATTCTCTGCAGTATCCTAAATATGTTCATTTCCACAATATAAAATATGCTTACTAAGTGCATTTGTCTCAACCCCCTTCTTATATCAGATAAGTGGGATGCAATTCTCTCCTTGAATTTACAGTTAGTTTTTCCAATATAAAAACACAAACATTTTTCACAGTTAGTCAAGTAAACTAAATTTTCACTGTTGCACGTCCCAGATGCATTAAAAATAAAATTAACTTGCATTATAGGATGTATAAATCCTGTTTCCATATTAATGAACTTACAAAAGTTGCAGTTATAACAGGGGACTTTCCCCTTGTTAAATCTGTGTAACCCTTCATTTTTATCAAAATCTTTATAGCAAAGAAGTTGTTTGAGGTTCTTCTCTTTCTTATATACAAGATAAGGCTTTTCTCCTACTATTTTCCTAACATTAACATCAGAACTAGGAACAGTCCAGTTTCTTTTAATTATGGACTGAATCTGCCTAGAATGTCTGTTGCACTTCATCATATATCCTAATTTATTAAACCCAGCTTCTCTCACCGGGCTGTTCTTCTGAGCATTATTGCCTTCTCTAAGTAAATATGGTTTAGCCACACTAGGCCTTTCAGATTTAACATAGTCTACATTCTTAGTTAATAAATCTCTGCTATAACCTCTTGCCAAAAAGTCCTGTGTCATAGTACTAATTTCAGCTGCAAACCCTTCTTCAGTGGTGTTTAGCCTACTGGCTCTCAAGAATTTACTTTTTACTACACCCTTATAAACATGAGTCGGGGTGCATACTGGAATTATGTACATATCTAGTTGCTTGTACCTCTTTCCTATATATAGATGTATGAATTTTACCATCAATATTCATCAGTTTAACATCCAAGAAAGTGATTTCCTCTACTGAACAAGACATTTCAAACTTAAGGAAGCTGGTGCTATTTTGTAAATGTTCAACAAATAGCTCCAATGCCTCCTTGTTACCTCTCCACAATAATACTATGTCATCTACAAAACGTTTATATTGAATTAAAGCACTATTATAGTATTCATTCTTGTTAGAATCAAAAATAATATATTCTACCCATCTAGCCAACACTATGTTAGCATAGCTATTTGCTACAGGTGTGCCCATAGCTACACCTGAAGTCTGATGATACACATCAGCCCCAAACATGAAAACATTATTTTGCAGAACAATCTCCAGTGGAGAACATAGCAGTGAAAAATTATTTGCTGTAAAAGTGCTGTGCTTAACTAGAAATTCTCTAACATATTCAAAACCTATATTGTTGGGAATAACACCTGCTTCCTGGACTATGTTCATTTGTGAATACCAACATGATTTATACAAGATGCTTGGGTTACAAATATATTAGAAGTGTATGTCATGTGTATATCAAACTGTTGGTACAGAAGTGTTTGTTGAAAAGGTTATTGCAAAGGGCTGTTTGAAATGTAACTACAGTGTGCCCTACTGGAATAGAACAGAAATATACATGCACTATTTTAACTGTTTAAATGTATATATATTAACAGTGGAAAGTGGAATACAGGAGGTTAACTTCAGAAAAATCGATGAAATTAAATTACTTTATGGCTACACAATAAAATATGGTATCTTTCAGTTTTCAGTGCAGCTAGAGACAGAGTGTGCTAAGAAGCTTTCTGTATGGTCTTTGGAGTGAACTAATTACTAGTTTTGAAATGTAAAGGAATGCAATTGTTTTACGACCTCCAGCATCTGACAAAGATTTGAGGTCTATGTATTTTCACAGGTAGATGCTAAATACTACATACCAGCTTCCAGCAGTGGGGGATTCACCTGGGATAGAGTCAGATGACAAGAAATGATGTAATTCTGCAAGCTATCCCAGTAATATTTCAGATATTAAGTTGAGAACTCTCTTGATGAGACACGGCATTCTGTAGTCTGTCTTCTACCTGGCAACAACAGGAACCATTCAACACACATCCGTCTTGCTCTGTAAGTTTCTAGGGTATAGTAAGTCTTAGATATAGTCAGAAATATAGTGAAGCTTAGATATTTTTCTATATCTGAGACGGTCCTTCAGTGTTGTTTTAAATATTTCCTGTGATTTTGAACTCTGATGTCACTGTGAATGTATACAGAGTATTTTCTTGTTCTTTTATTATTAAATATATTTAAACCCTTCATTGTGGCTGATCTGTGTAGAGATATTAGTTTTGAGAGTGCTTGCATATTTATTCGGTGACACTGTGTGGGCCACTCCCAATATCTTTGCGCTTGGTCAAACTACCATTTGTGTTAATATCAATACTACACAGTAAGATTGGACACCCTTCCTTAAGAGCCTTAAAGTAGCTGATAAGGAGTGACTGGTGGCAGTAATAACTACCTTATAGTCTGAGCATAAGGAGGCATAGCTGATAAACCTGTGTCAGCCTTTCCCGTGTGTGTGTGTGTGTGTGTGTGTGTGTGTGTGTGTGTGTGTGTGTGTGTGTGTGTGTGTGTGTGTGTCAGCTGTCAGGTACATGAAGCACTGGTTGGACAGAGAGGGTTCTAGAGGGCTTGGCTTGGCCACTCAACTGAGATCTCAACTTTACAGCTGTGCCAGTGGGGAGTCTTATATGGGGATCTGAAGAAAGAGGGTGAAACCAGCCCTGGACTTATTGTGGCCTCTGTGACCTTTTAAGGGAAACTGCACTTGATGCAGAGAGCTGCATCTGGAAATACTGTCCGTGTACCTGTTATTCTCCCAGTGTATATGTCCCTGTTGCCAGTGGTGAGGATTGAGGCTCTGATTACTGGACCAGTGGTGGGTCATCACATCCTGTAAAAAGACTTCTGTTTTTGTAGGGTAATTCCTTTTATGTTAAAGGAATGGAATGTGAAAATCTGTTCAAGAGATTCCCTTGCATTCTCCTCTTCCTGTTTTTTTTTTTTTTTAATATTTCATGGCAAGGCGGCCATATAAAATTTTAGTCCAGTGGGGAATCCAACAGCTGACTCTTGCCTTCACCTGCCAGTAGCCAAAATTCCAAGCCAAGCAAGCCTACACAATGCTGATTCTGTGGTTAAACTTCAGCTGCATGCATCATAAGCAAAGCACACACTGAAATGTTTCCCCATCACATCACAGACCACTTTGTTTAGTTTAGAAAAATCTGTCTCCGGGCCTTAAATTATATCTGTCATATTCTCAATTTGTTTCAGAATGTCCCTTAACAGTTTATTGCATGGGTCTGGGAGCTCAAAACTCAAAGTTACATATGAGGACTAAACTTTGTAAAAGTCAAACATCCTGCTATTTTTATTTCTGGATAGAGTTTTTCAGCGAACGGCCAGTTTTGATCCTTCTGATGCACACAGGGAAATATAAGTTACATGATTTTTATACCAGTACTTAGATGACTAGCAGTCTGGAGAAGATAACTGGAGGTTATGGTATTAAATGAGTCTTCAAAAGCCAGGAAAACTGGAGGACAGATGCTGCTCTGCACTCTTCTATAACTAAAAAGTCTACTACTACAGTATACAAACACCTTCTTAGACCCCACCCCACTTTAAAGTGTTCTCTCACCAATTTGACTGCCTAAGAGAGATGTCCTTTCTTGAAGAGCACAAGGATACAGTATCCTCATCATTATTATATCCAAAATGACTAACCCAGATCCTCCTTATCAAGTTCAGAATTGGAAGAGTCAGGTTGAAAGGACTCCCTTATCCTTTCTGCTCAGGGGGACACTACAAAGAAGATGTCTGCAACTTCTACACAATCACACATCTGTCTGCCATATTTCAATAATCAATTTGGCAGAAAAGGTGGTGGAGGATGGGGGGATGTTGATGGAGAGGGAATATGGTTTTGGGACAGTGGTCCTAGAGTCACAAACAGTGAGGACTCTTCACAGCCATTGAGAAGATTCCTTCAGTCCATGATCTTCTCAATGGCTGGGGTGCTTCCATCCTGAGAATGAAAAATGACTGGACTTTTAAGTGCTGGGATATGTACCCTGGTCAGGAAGTCTAAAGTTGGACACTGTGGTGGGCTCCTGGCAAATGGTGTCCATCACAGATGTATCACCTAATGTGACAAAAGCCTGGCTAGCAGAAGGCAACTGTAACTTGCACTCTCCTGAAAATCTATGACACGTAGGATCAGGGAGAACAAAATGCTTCAAAACGCCTAATGCCCATCAATTCTCACCAGATTGTCTGCTACCTTTGACAATACAATCTTATTCCATTTTCCCATCTTTCTTTGTCATAGCTCTTTTCTCAGAAAGGTTTAACATTGTCTGCTAGTATACAGATCTCTCAGAGAATATAGCAGACATCCCTTGTGTTGGCACTAACAACTTCTAGGTTCTTAAGTTTCAGGGCAAAATAGAGTTTTTTTTTATTAAAAGTGATGCACACTTAGCAGGAAGCAACATTATTGGTTTTGTCCCAAGCAAAATAAATCCCATGTTTAGTCATTTAGAGGATGTTGTCCTCTACAGACAAACTTACTGCTTTTTCAGGGATTTTATGGAATTTAAACGGACAAACCAGCAAGCAATAAGCAATTCAAAATCCAATATTACTCTACACATTTCCAAACTGTAAAATGCCAACTAAGAAAAAAAAAATGTATTCACAAACTGAGCACTTTTCACTCTACAGATGTCATTTGCAAAGGACTTATAGGAAGTTCTGGTTAAAAAAAAATGAAGACAGTAGAGATTGCTCTCTATTTAAGCTGTACCTTGGACCAATGTCTTGGGAATGGGCGGAATTTAACCATGCCAAGGGAACATCTAGAGAGCTCTGACGTTAACACGAAGGTGGACGTACACCTGCATTAGTTTCCTCTAGAAAATGATTCAACTGTAGAAATGATACCTATGATAAATACTGAAGATATTTCAGCACTTCCAAAAAGAAAAATAAATCATATCACACTACTTCAAAATTACAAGCTTTTAAACACCTTGCATGCCAAACAATGCTGGATAACCTAAACCGGTTGAAGGGCACAATGCAGAAATCAAATTGAGTGGTTGCCCAACTCTTCAAAATCCTGTTTAGCTTAAATATCAGCCATACTACACATCCCTTTAAATGTCACAGTATGTTTTCTTCTTTCCTAATGTTCGACTCTAATATGTGTATTAATTTCTCTGCTCATGTAACCATATAATCTAGACTGGTTGTTTGACACAAATGAGTTTATTATTTTTTAATACCTTTATTAAACCATTGTTTAAGACACAGGCAAACATATATAAAGGAAAAATAGATGACCCATATTAACATGTTTCTTTTTCGTACAGTATAAACCATCATCAGTCCAATATTACATAATTTGCTCAATTTCCTCTTTCCTTTTACCTTCCCCTTTCCTACTAAACATTATTCTGCACGCACTGCTGCCATAATTTCCATTTATTTCTATATAATTTGCTCTCTCCCTTTTCTAAAGATCCCTCAAGTTATTTTCTTACATAATGCTCAATACTTTGAATAAAGTTGGTTTAGACTTTGATTTTCACTTTATAGTTATTGGTTTTTTTTTTTCCAGCAAACAGAATTAAACTTAACAAAGCCTTACTACGTCTAGGCAACTGCCCCAGCTCAAAAGAAGAATTTGCTTAGTTACAGCCATTTCCTCACATTAGTTCTGATGGAGTACTCTGTAGGGAATTCTTAAAATCTGCAAACTCATTAAATTCCCAAAACACGTTCCCAGTTAAACTCCTTCTTCTCAGCCACACCCCCAACATTTGCTACCTACCTGAAGAAAAATTCTTTGAAGTCTTCATGGTGTATAAAAAAACCTATGAATACACTTTCAAGTAAAACTCCTAAACCTTCAGGAATTAGTTGCATACCTGTGAGCCATACACATATCCTCCAATTGTTGTAAATTGCTTTTCTGGTCTCTCTTACTGATAACTTGCTCTGCCTGATTCTTAAAGTCATCATGCAATATTTTATTTGACTAACAATTATCCCCTTTTATTCATCAGCTTCTGTTACAGATCTGACAAAAACTCTACCACGTGCACTTATTAAACCCGTCTTTAAGGGAAAGGGGAGTATTTCAAAGCAAGTCTACTTTCATGCTGAGGAAAATTAATGGAGAAGGTAATATTGGATAAGTTATTGTCAAAATTGGATAGGTTGGGACTTGAAACCATATATCAGCATGCATATGTTGAAAATCGATCTATTACCACCCGTAATATGATGTTCTATAACAACATAATAGCTATGAATGAAAAATTGTGCTGTGATGTAATTTACATAGATTTAACTTCAGCATTTGACAGGGTCATACACAAAACACTGATCAATAAATTAGAACAACTAGGTATGGGTGTACTCTTGATAAAAAGGATAAATGCATGGCTTACAAATAGAACATGGCAAGTATCATACAGCAACTGGACAGGTGAAATCCTAGGTTACAGAGAGGGTGTCCCACAGGGCTCTGTCCTAGGCCGTTAGTCATTTAGATTGCATCTTTCAGACCTTTTTTCATCTGAGGTGTTCTACAGTCTATATGCAGACGACCTGAAATTGGGTAAGCTGATTACATGCGTTACAGATAAGGTATGTCTGCAAAACAACTTGACTAAACTGACCATTTGGGCACAGGAAGAATAAATATGCTGACAAATACATCAAAAACTATGCATATGAGATTTGGGAAGCATAAACTGAAAAGTGAATATTTAATACAGCACAGAGTGATTAAAACTGTAGATTCATTTAAGGACCTGGGTATATAGGTATAATCATATAAACCAACTGGTTAATGATAGTTATAGAACTAAAGGTTGTATAAAAAGATTTACAAAGTCTAGAAAATCAAAAATGATGAAGTAATCGTTTCTTAGTTACATTAAAACCAAACTTGAAAATGGAATAACAATATGGAAACCTAAAGACTACAGCAGAAATATATCAAGGGCATCCATGGATGTGAAAATTTAAGTTAAGACTAAAATATCTGAACTTGTACAGTGTTTCTTACAGATCTTATTCAGGTATATAGGGCATTAAGAGACAACTACCTCTGAGAATGTTTGGAGTTATCGAAAAGTACTAGAGAATCAGACAACCTATGTAGAAGAAATGATTAAGACAGAAATTAGAGGAAAGAAAAATACTTCCACAAGAAAAACTGTCAGAAGCTTCAAATAAAAATTTGTATTCATTAATACAACAGATTTTTGAAAAAACAGTATACAGATCAAGAAACTTTGACCGGTTTGGAAAAATAAGCATCTGAGGAAGTGCAAAAATATAAACAAAACCAAGAGATTTTTGAAAAGTACAAAAAAGAAATATGGACATGGGGAAGAAAGAGATTTTACATGGTGCAATATTTATGAAAAGGAGAAAACCAAATTAATCAATATAAAGGAAGGCAGCCCCAAATATATTCAAAGACGCATCCAGATATGGAAAATTTCACAATAAAAAAATAATGTCACAAAGAGGGAATGTAGAAAAGAAGATTAGTAAAGTAGAAGTTAAAAAAATAGAAGTTGAAGTGCCAGCGATGTGAAGGATTTGGTGTAGAATGTCTAGCACAGGTTACATCACAGCATAATAGAGCGAGTCCCCAAAGTAAGGAGATGCAGGAAGATCAGGAGACATCTTAAGAAGAAATATGGACATGAGAGAGAAATAAAGAGAGATTTAATATGGTGTAATATTTATGCAAAGGAGAAACCAAAACTAACCAATACAAAAAGAGTAGCACCAAAGATATTTTAAGAGAAACACAGGCAAAGGAATCCAAACATGGAAAACTTTACAATACAAAAAATATGAAGACAAAGAGGAAAAGGAGATTACTAATGGAGAATTTAAGAAATAGAAACTGAGGTTACGGAGTACCTGCGAAATGAAGGATTCAGTGTATAAAATCTAATTCAGAAAACACCACAACAGGATAGAGCAATGGATATCCAAATTAAGGGGAAACCAGTGGAACGGGAAGCAATTGGTCAGGTGCCGTATGAAGGTATTTTGGAGCCTTCCACAGGAGACCAACATAAACGTTCACTTGAAGCTGGACAGCAAGGGAAGGAACAGGAAACTGGAAACTCTGACGCAATCAACGTTGAGGAATGAGAGGCCAGTGAGTACCAATATAACAGAGCAACAAATGGCACAGGATGAAACTGAAGAGAATGTGCTACAGGAAGATGCTACAGAACTTTCTATAGAATGGCCGCAGGAAATGGAAAACAAAAAACGTACCCACAGTTTAGAAGAAAATGAGCTAAGAAAAGAGTTGCTTGATTTAATAGAGACAGACGGACATATTAAAATTAATGAGAGAGACTGCAGAAAGGTCAATAAATCCCAAAAAGAAGTTTGAAAAAACAAATGAACACAGTAATTAGGGCTGTCCATAGAGATCCATGCGATATAACAGAAGCAAACGGGATATACTGCTGTGCAGCTAAATAATTGATAAAGTTCTACCACAAAAGCACAGGGTAGTAGGGGTAAAATCAATACCATCATGGAAGTATAGACCAGAGAAAACTATACAGCAATTAAGACAAGAAATGTCACTGTTAGAAAATACAGAAGAGGGAACAGATCAACAAAAATACTAAGAAAAATAGATGCAATAAAAGCAATGCGCAGTATTAGAACAGACCAAGATCTATCATGCCCCATCACAAATAAACTAAAAATCTCAGCACAGGTGGAAAAACTTAGAAGGTACGCAGATAAATATAAAGGAAAAGTCCAAAATAAGTAATGTATTGATTTCCCGAAATTGGGAATTGGGAAACGAGACAAAATGAATTGAAAAACCACCTAAAAAAGAAAAAATAGATACATTTTGGAGACTTGTTTATGAAAATCCTGTGGAACATAAGATGCTAAAATGGAAAGAAGAAGTAAAAGAAAGAATAAGAAGTTCAAAGGTACAGGATATGAAATGGGATGAAGTAACAGCCAGAGAGAGATTGAAACAAGGTTAAGAAAAGCCTCTAAATGGAAAAGCCCAGGCACAGATGCAATACCCATCTTCTAGTTAAAAGTATTAACATATTTGTACAAAGATTTAGCTATGAGTAAGAACAATTTATATGCACACCCTGAACAGACACCAACCTGACTAACAGGAAAAACAATGCTCCTACTTAAGCATAAACCTGCAAGCTACCCTATAAACTATAGACCAATAACTTGCCTTCTGACAACATATACACTATACAATGGAATTGATGCAGTCAGAGCTTATAGTCATTTAGAAGAAAACTCAATTATGGCAGTAGAACAGAAGGGCAATAAAAGAAAGTCATATGGAACAAAGGATCATTTATTTTTATTAAATAAAGTCATAGTGGAAAACTGTAAAAAGGGCAATAAAAGTGAGGCATGGATTGACTATAAAAGACATTCGATAGTATCCCACATTCATGGATAAAAGAGTACTTAAAACTGTACAAGATACACTCTACACTGATCAACTACATTACAGTGACCATGAAACAGTGGCAGACCACTCTGCAATTAAGTCATGACAAAGGACAATTATCCCTGGGATAAAAATTCAAAGGGGGATATTCCAGGATGACTCTGTCACTGCCGTTATTCTATCATGCCCTTAACCCATTAAGCTTTCTACTTAACAGCTTAGGCCATGGCTATAATTTAGCTCCTAGAAAACAACAAAGTGTAAAGAATTCTTATCTTCTCTTTGTCACTGATTTAAAAATGTATAACTCATCAGATGAGGAACTGAAAGCATAACTGTAAGTTGTCAAAACTTTTTCAGATTATCTAAGAATGTCATTTGGTCTTGATGAATGTGCAAAAGCAACCTTTAAAGCAGGAAAAAGTACAGTTGTGTACACTTACCATAAATGTACATGTTCGAGTGCATTCACTGTTGCAGTCATTACATTTGGGTAATCCTGCTGGCAGGTTGCCCTCAGTCGGCCTGAATTGCAAAGTCTTGGGTCCTGCATCAGCTGCTGTCGCCCCTTCCCTGACATCAGGTCGTCAGGGATATAAAAGAAGGAGACGACACCATTTTCTTCAGTTTTTCTTGCCCCAGATGTCAGGTGCCCCCTAAAAGGGTAGCCAAAATTTAAATATATATATATATATATATATATATATATATATATATATATATATATAAATACATGCGCCAATATAAACTTTACCTTCATCTACAAGCAAATACACCACATAGGTTGTATAAATCAGAGAAGGAAAGACAAGTTCCAGCAGAAAAAAGGGGGATGGCGGGCGGGTAACCTGGACTGCAACAGTGAAGACACTCGAACTTCTACATTTATGGTAAGTGTACACAACTGTACTATGTTCTTCATGTTTCACTGTTGCAGTCATTACATTTGGGTAGAGTCCCAAAGCTATGGTTGGGAGGCTGGAGCTAAACAGCATTAGGAGCGGCTAACAGGCCCTGCAGAACTGCAGTGACAAAGCCTGCCCTGGATCTAGAGTACAATGGCAGATGATAGTACTTTGTAAAGGTGTGCACTGAACTCCAAGTAGCAGCCTCTAAAATGTCTTTGGTTGGCACTCCCCTGAGAAAGGCTGCTGAAGTGGCTGCAACTCTGGTTGAATGTGGCCCAATGCCCTTGGGCACTGGCTTGCCATGTTGAAAATAGCAGAAACGAATGTAGTGGCCTATCCACTCTGAAATATTCTGCTTTGAGATGGCCTTTCCTTGTGATCCTGCAGCATATGCCACTAGTAATTGCTCTGTCTTCCTGAAAGCTTTGGTTCTGTCCAAGTAGAATCTAAGCTGTCTGTGTATGTCCAAGGAATGCAGAATTCTCTCCCCCTTGTTCTGTGGATTTGGATAAAACGTTGGCAGATAAATAGTTTCAGTAAGAGTCACACTGGACACCACTTTAGGCATAAATGTCAGGTTTGTCCTCAGAGAAACCCTGTCTGGATAAAACATGATGAAAGGTTCCAAAGCCATGAGTGCCTGTAGCTCTGAAACTTGTCTTGCAGAAGTTATTGCTAGGAGCAGAGCTGTTTTCCAAGATAAAAACTGTATATATAAGCAGTAGCAGCTGGCACAAAAGGAGGCAGCGTTAGTCTTTCCAAGACATAGTTGAGGTCTCACGCAGGTATTGGTGATCTCCTTGGAGGCCTTAAATTTTTGGCTCCTCTGAGGTACTGCTTTAATAAAGGATGAGAAAAGATCGGTGGCTCTGTATTGTAATGAGCCGAAATGGCAGAGGCATGAATTTTAATTGATGAAAAATATAGGCCTTTGTCCAGCATCTCAGTTAAGTATTGCAAAATCTGAGTAATATTTGGAACAGCTGTATCAGTTCCTTGCGCTTGGTTCCAAGCACAGAATCTTTTCCATTTTCCAGCATAAGATTTTCTAGTACTAGGCCTTCTGGCTTCCAAAATGACATCCATCACAGCTTTACTGAGAGGTGTGTTTTCTATGATTACATTATCCGCCATGCTGCCAGGTTTGAAGTCCTGAGTTGGCTGTGCAGGATCTGATTATTTTGCTGGGACAGTAGATGGGGTATTTGAGGTAAGGTCCAAGGTGGGCATCGAGACAAATTTCTTAGGATTGGATACCAGTACTGGCAGGGCCAGTCTGGGGCAATCAGTATCATCTTTGGCTTCTCCTGTCTGATCTTTAGGAGTACCTTGGGGAGGAGTGGCAGTGGAGGAAAGGCATATACTGATAGGGCGTCCATTTTCCATGCTTGTCTGTGATAAGTCCTTGTGCAGAATCTTTTTAGTTGGTAGTTGTGAGGGGAGGCAAATAGATCTATGTCCGGGCATCTCCAGTTCCTTATTATCATGCTGAAGAATTGTGGATCCAGGTGCCACTCGTGGGTATCCATGAGGTTTCTGCTCAATTCATCTGCCAGAGTATTTTCCTTTCCTGGCAGGAACTGTGCCTGCAGATGTACTTGGTAAGTCAATGCTGTGTCCCACAAAGTCATGGCTAGTCTGCAAAGGGGGTAAGAATGTGTGCCCCTCTGCTTGTTTATATACCACATGACTGTGGTATCGTCTGTCTTTAGCAGTAGTTGTCCCGGATGAAGTAGGTCCTTGAAGGCTGTCAGGCCATTTTGAACTGCTAGCATTTCTTTTTGATTGATATGTAGATGCATTTGGTTTGAGGACCATGTGCCCTGAATGCATCTTCCTGCCAAGTGGGCCCCTCCAGGCATAATCTGATGCATCCGTTGTTAGTGTCTGCCTGACTGGAAGTAATGTGAATGGCTGTCCCTTGTTTTGGTGACAAGCCTTCGCCCACCATTGAAACTCCTGTTGCAGGCAGGGAATGAGAGTAATCATTGTCTCCAGGCTGTGGCAATGTTGAGTCTAAACACATTTTAGTTAGCACTGAAGTTTCCTCATATGCAGTCTTGCATATGGAATTAGTAGGATGCATGATGCCATGAAGCCCAAAGCCTGCAGAATTTTTCTTGCAGATAACTGGGCCTTTGTTACCAACTTCTTGAAATAGGTAGTCAGTTGCCTTTCTTTGTCTGGCGTGAGATAAGCCATCTGGGCAGTTGTATTTAAGCTTGCACCCAGGAATATTATCTCTTGAGAGGGTACTAGTTTTGATTTCTTTTTGTTGACTGTGTACCCTAGGCATGTTAGAAGTCTTTTCACAAACGCCAGATGCTGTAGAAGAATGTCCCTGTTCTCTGCTTGAATTAGACAGTCGTCCAAGTAAGGATATATTTGTATTCCTCTTTATCTGCAGAATGCAATTACTGGTGCCAGGCACTTTGTAAAGACCCTGGGTGCAGTGGATAGGCCAAAGGGCAGTGCAGAGAATTGGTAATGCATTGAGCCAGCCTTGAATCTGAGGAATCTTCTGCATGACTGTCTGATTGGGACATGCAGGTATGCCTCTTTTAGGTCCAAAGTCACAAGCCAAGCGTTCTTGCCCAGCATGGGCAGAAGCTGCTGCAAAGTTAACATTTTGAATTTTAGTATATTCAGGAATGTGTTCAGAATAGATAGGTCCAGTATTGGTCTCCAGGCCTCATCCTTTCTGGGTACCAAGAACAGTTTTGAGTAAAATCCTTGTCCCTGCTCTTGCTCTGGTACTTGTTGAATGGCCCCCCATGTCCATGAGGGATGAGACTCGTTTTTGTGCCTCTGCCCATTGATTTTTTGGCAGATCTGGCCAGCAGTTTGCCTTTGGCAGGGTATGGAAATGGAACTTATAGCCTTGTGACACTATGTTTAGAACCCACTTGTCTTGGGTTATAATGTGCCAATTTTGAGAAAAAAGTGCTAATTTTCCCCCTAAGGGTGCTGCCAGGAGATAAGTGCTTGGTGCAGGCAGGGGGAAGTCATAGTGACTGTTTCCTGTAAGGTTGTGATTTGTCTTCTCCAACTTTGGAGGTAGAACCACCCCATTGCTTTGACCTGTATGAACCTAGTGCCTGGGATCTGCCGCTAGGGCTTCTGGATATGCCCCTTTGAGGTCTGTCTGACACAGGTAAGGACCAATTCTTTGTAGGCCAGTGTCTACTAAACCTAGGTGGTTGTACTTGTAAAAATCTTTGACAGTTTGCATAGATTTGGCTTTGTCCTCAATTTTCTTTAACACCTCTTCTGCCTTAACACCAAACAAAGTATCATGCTGTAAAAGTTCATCACTTTCACATGATCAGGCAGATTTTGTTCCTTTAACCAAGCATGCCTCCTAATTACAGAACCTGTAACTGCGGCCCTGCAGGAGGCCTCCGAAGAATCAAAACCACATTGCAAAGCATGTTTTCCAACTTGTTCAGCTGCATGCAATAAATCCTGCATTTCCTTGTTTTCTGCACATTCAGAGTTTAACAACATTTTCTGTTTAAGCAATGCCATGACATGTTGCTGTGATATTTGAGCATATGAAACTGACTGTTTAAGGCCCTTATAGCCAAGGAAGCAGATGTGTAAACCTTTGTTCCCCATCTATCCAGTGCCCTAGAATCTCTGTCAGAGGGGGTAGGGTTTTTGCAGCGGAAGCCTTAAATCCTTTGGGACCCTGTGAAATAGTCTCTAGGTCTGCAACAGGGTTTTTAAAAAGGAATTTATGAGAGTCAGGAACCCTGTAATATCTATCAGGCTTAAGAGAAGCTGGAGGTAAGGCGTCAGGGATAAGACTAGACTCTGAAAACACATCATCTACAATGTCTAACACAGGTGGAATGGCTAGAGGCCTGGGTTGAGGAAGTAAAAGGAAATCTCTGAGCCTCTTTTTAGATTCTGAAAAATCTTGGCTGTCCCAGTGGAAATGCTCCCTCATGGTATGCAAGGTTTCCCCAAAAGAATAGTCCTCTAGAGGAGAAGCTAAAGGTACAGGGTCTTCAGCATCAGAATCCTCATGGGGTGGGGGGGGGGGAATATTCCTGATCAAAAGAGGAATCAGAAGAAATAGAAACCTAATCTGAAGATTCATAGTCTGTCTCTTGCCTAGGCATCTTATCAGGAGGAGGATGGAAACCCCTGATCAAGGTAATCAAGTCTTCAGCCATTTTGAGCATCTGTTTTTTGGGCATAGAGGGCTGTCCACATGGCTCTTGAGTTTGCTTCTTTGCTTTAGAAGGTGCTTTAGTCTTTGCCTTTGAAGCTGAAGTCGGTTTAATGTAAAGATGTTTAGGTCTGAATACACCCTCAGAAGCTGGTGCCTGTTCAGCGGCTCTGGACCCATCTGAGGGAATAGTATCCGAGGCTCAAATACTTTGAGTTTCCAGCAGTGTGGCTGACTCCACGTGGGAGTCAGTAGCAGGCGTCAGGGGCTGCGAAAGTGCCTCACTGAGAACGGCGAACTGGTAACTGGCTTAGGAGAAGCTTCGTCGTCGGTTTTGGGCCTCGGTTGTGTATCTCTCTCCTTTTCTTTGCGTTTTTTGTGAACTCCGGTAGTCGGATGGTTATCAGACGACATTTCTGGATAATTAAACTGGCGTCCAAAATAGATTAAAGCAAAATCATACCAACGCTTAATAGTGCGTTGGTTAAATCTAGCACAAAACCGACAACCAGAAACATTGTGATCAGGGCCTAGGCAAGGAATACAGTAAGAATGAAAGTCCTTATGAGGTATTTGCTTTCCACAAGAAATACAATTATTTACTTTTTCTGACATCGGTCTGGAGCAAGAAAAAAGTTTCCCCAATGGGGTACTTAGCTTTATTGAAGACTTCGGATCTGAAATTTGAACGGAAAATCTTAGGAGTTGGCCGACCGGCACTTGCGAACTGCTTCTGCTTCAGACACCACACGGCAAGAAAGACTGAAGAAAATGGCATCGGCTCCTTCTTTTATACCCTTGACGACCTGATGTCAGGGAAGGGGTGACAGCAGCCAACATAGGACCCAAGACTTTGGAATTCAGGCCGACTGAGGGCAACCTGCCAGCAGGATTACCCAAATGTAATGACTGCAACAGTGAAACACGAAGAACATCTGCAGCACCAAGAAAACATCAGTTTGGGACAAGAATGTAATATAAAAGAACTTGAGCAAGAGGGAGTGTATAAATATTTGGGAATGATGAAGGATCAACAATAAAACATGAACATTACAATACTTTAGAAGACTTAAATTAATCCTGAAAACAGCGTTGACATCTAGGAACAAAATGCAAGCTATAAATCAATTTGTTCTTCCTGTCCTAACTTACAGTTTTGGAGTGACTGCCTGGCCCCAAAACATGTTGGATAGATTAGATAGGAAAACAAGAAGAATACTTCATGCTCACCAAATAATTTTTTTTTTTTTTTTTTTTTTTTTTATAAATCAGTGCATACCAAGATTATATATTTCTTAATCCGAAGGAGGGATGGGCCTCCTTGAAATTGATTACATGTATAAATCTGCAATCGTGGAACTCCACAAATATGTGCTGACCTCACAAGACCCAAACGTAGTGAAAGTTTTGAAACATGAAGAGAATAAATCCAAGATGACTTCTCTGCTTAATCTAACAGAAGCATATCGGCATTAAGCAGGAATGAAATCAAGCCAGAGGTGGATGAAAATCAAACAAAAGAAAGAATATAAGGTGAAGGACCAGATGAGAAGGGAAGAAATGTGGAAAGTACCTATAGTTGCAAGTATAGAAAACTTCTAGAAGAACCTCGAGGAATGAACGCAGGAATGGTTAAGGAGAGGCAAATTCAAACCAAGAGATGAAAGGTTAATATTGGCGGCCCAAGATAGTGGGCTATGTACATGTTGGTTTACAAAGTCCATTGAACATGTGGGAGAAACAGACAAATGTAGGTTTTGTAAAACCGAATTGGAAACATTGGCACATGGTTGTAACATATTAATGGCATAAGGACTGTATACTGAAAGGAAAAAATAACATGGAAGACTGTTGTAGTGGGGATTGTGCAAATATTACGGTATTGAAATGGCTGAAAAACACTGGAAACATGAGCCACAAAGCATCATAGAAAATGATGATGTCTACATCAAATGGGATCACCCATTACCAACAGTTCAAAAGATACATGCTAGAAAACCGGATATAGTTGTGCATGAAAAGACAAAAGTAGCACTGATCATTGAAATCGCCACACCCACTGACTACTGTCTTGCGTACAGGGAGACACAAAGTCATAAAATACCAGGATCTGAAGGCAGAAACGAGAGCAATGTGGAAGAAAGATACCCAGACAGTTCCAATAGTAGTAGAAGCAACGGGTCTTATAAGAATCTACAATCATATTTAGATACATTACCAATACATGTTACCCCATACGAACTGCAGACAGAGTCATTACTGGGCACATTGCAGATGCTGCGAAGAGCACTTCTGGCTGACATCAAAGATTGAAACAATACTAATTCCATGAACTTTAATCTTACTTTGACTTACAAATGGGGTCCCATTCCCGTCATGGTATTAGAAACCCAAAAGACTTGGAGAAATTAAAAGAAAGAATCTATTGGAATGAGAAGTGTACTAATTGGTTCTCTGACAGAGTAGCTGATGCATGGAACAGACTACCAAATTACATAAAAATATCTAAACTATTACTTGCTTTAAAGAACAGCCTGGACACTTATTATGGAAACAAGTGTTTTGGTATATTGGCAAGCTAGAAGGGCATTAATGCCTGTGCTTGAAATATTTGTTTGCATGTATATATGTACCAGAGTGGGTCACTCACTTAGGACTCCCCTATAACATTCTGTTTGCCTATACACTGATAGGGAGGGCGGTCTCTAGATTTCAGTCCAAACGTCTTCTTAGCCTCATCCCACTCTATTACCTTTCCCTCTCTAGCTAGTTCCTATCAATGCCTTGGTTTCTTGTCAATTTTCTTCAGTAAATTCCAGTCCTCTCTTGCCTATTTTCTGGACCGCTACTTGCAGTCATCTGCATTTCAAAATCTCTTTTCTCCATTATCATGCTGGCTTAGTTCTTAGAGCACTGCTCCTACTTTATGAACATATTATGTAAGGTTGTTATTATTCTCATTATGGATCTGAATCCAAAATACCACTCTCTCCTTATTTACTGAACTCCACTCCCACCACCATTTTATCATCATCATCCCTTTCCACTTTGAATTATAAAGTTACATTTCCGTTATATATATGAGCCTTAATTGTGTAGCTCTAGAGTAGCCCTTCAAATCAGGTAGTCCTAAACCACCTTGTTCTATTGGAAGGATCAAGTTATCCCACTCAACTCTTACAAATTTCCCTTCCCAGATAAATTCCTTCAACTCAATAAAATTGTCCACAGCTTCTCCTGATCCATTGATAAAACTAAAGGGACTAAACATTTTCACTGCTTGTACCTTACTATTTATATCCATAAACATCAGCTTCCAGTTTCTCAGTTTTTGTTTTATCTTTTGGTTGGTCTCTTCCCACATATCCTTAGCTGCCATAATATAATCTTTTTTAATCCATACTCAATACCTCATCTTATTGTGCCCCCATAAATATGGATATTGCTGCACCAAATCATGTGTAGGTCCATAACTTATGGCTACAACCTTTGTTTCATCTTCATTAATTTTATATCCTGAAATGACTTGAAACTGTCCCAAAATGTTCCACACCACTCAAATGTCCTTTTCTGGATTTATCAGGTACAAAATAATATCTGCAAATAAAGCCAACTTCATTGATTACCTCATCGATTATATTCTTGAATTTCTGAAACCTTTATTTCCTTGCCAATAGCTCAAAATATAAAGCTAATAAAGGGGAAAGTGGACACCCCTGTCTGGTTGGTCTGTTCAAACACAGCTTTTAAGACAGGAAACCTCCCACTTTAATTGTTGCCACAGATCCTTCGTATATCTTCCTAATTAACCTTATTATCGTATTAGGGAATGCAAATGTTTCCATTGCCCTATTGATAAGTATCAGCTTACTTGGTCGAATGCTTTCTCTGCAGCAAGACCCACCAACAGGAGCAGTATTTTCTTACATTCTGCTTCTCTCTGGAAAACCACTGTTGTATTAATGTCGTCAAATGTGGCCCCTCCACAAAACCACACTGATCTATATCCATCAAATTTGGCAACACCTTTGCCATTCTTTAAGTTAATATAAACAAATACTTTATAATCATGACTTGCAACTGAAATGGGTCTGACATGTCTTTACCATCGTTTGTGTATTACAGTCAACACAACTTTCTTTAAAGATTTATTTATTTATTTTATTTTTATTTTACATTTGTTAACCGGGACAGTCTGACTGGATTAGGTCCATTTACAGCAGAGGCCCGGGGAGAAAAGCTCCACATATATTAACAGAAATACCAGAATTTAATACGTAGTAGTAAAAACTGATAACACATTATAACAGCAAAAATCCACCTAGTAAGACAGAAATGTAAAACAAAGGATACAACTCAACAGTTAAACAGACTAAATATATTTAGCAATGAGAGTTATGATGTACATCATGATAAAAAGAAGTACCTATATTAAAGGGATAAAAGAAAATATTGGAAGTACCCAACTGTAGCATATACATTAGGCAAGTAAATAGCCTTTCAACTTTCCAAAGAGCATAAGCAGTGTTTTTAGGTTATGCACGGATAAAGCCAGGTGCTTATGAGATGTGATTTTAAAGAGTTTTTGAAGTGGGAGGTGGTGGGGGTAGAGGATGGGGGAGGTTGTTCCTGTTTTTAGCAACAGTGTGGGAGAATAGTGTTTTCCAGCAGTGTTGTTAGCCCTAGAGATGCATAAAAATGATTTGTCACTAGAGCGGAGTGTACGATTTGTTGCATAGTAGGTAAGTAGTTGACTTAGTGATGGGGTTTTATCAGTATACTTTAGAATGTTATAGGCAGTAACCAGTTGGTGGTAGTTTAGTAGTTGAGGAAATTCTAACCATTTTAAGTCCCTCAGAGCTAGACAATGATGGGATCTGAAGGTGGCATTATTAGCAAATTTAGCAATATTATTATAGCAAGACTTCAAGTGTGTCAAGTTTTCTGATATAGGTAAGAATTGGTGCAGCACACATTAGTGTGGACAAAAGGTGAGCTTGGGCTAGGATGATCCATGCTTGATCTGAGAGGAAGTTTTTGTGTCTATATAATGAGCCCATTTTTTTGTGAACCTTTTTGATGGTTTGAGAGATATGGACATCAAAGAGAAGGTTTTTGTCAATCTCAACACCAAGGAGTTTAGTATGGGCAGAAGGAGAAATTATAGTACCATTTTTGGAAGTAATAGAAAAGGAAAGAGGAGCAGACTTTGATTTGCTAGGGGTAAATAAAAACAATTTAGTTTTATTAGGGTTAAAATTGAGTTGGATATTTGTGATCCAACTTTCCACAGAGCTAAAGGATTCCTGGGTCTGTTGTTGGAGAATGCAAAGAGAGGGGGCTGAGCAGATTAAAGTCAAATCATACGCATACTGCAGGAGTGCGGCATGCTGGGTGAAGGTATGTAGATTGTTAGTGTAGCTAGAAAAGAGAAGTGGGCCCAGTACTGAGCCTTGTGGTACACCTATGAAGGTTGAGAGTAGAGAAGATAGTGCCCCTTGCCATTGGACGGACTGTTGCCTATCAGCTAGACAGTTCTTGAACCAGTCAATAGTAGAAGGGACAAAGAATATGGATGCTAGTGAATCTAATAGTAGGGGATGTGAAACCATATCAAATGCTTTGGACAGATCCAAAAATATAGCAGATGTATAGTTATAGTCATTCGAGTGGTTCCATAAATATTTCCACTTATGCTCTTTCTTGACTCCACATTCCTCTAGTTTATACAAATTTTCATAAAATTTTTGAAATCTCCAATACCTCTATAGAATCTCTAGTTATTTTTCTTGTTGTGGGCTCTAAGTCTGATGACAACCCCTTCTATTTTCAAAGTAGTTATGCTAAAAGTTTTTGTGCTCTGGAGCCATCAAAAATAGCTGCTTAACAGCAATCTTTCTAAACTCGCGCATATTATCCAAATATGTTTATTTTCTCTGTAGCGCTCTGCAGTTGCTCCTCTTCTTGTTTGCTGAAATAGCCCTTAATCTACAATACTGTAATGTTTATGAGACCCTCTAAATATTTATTACTTCCTAACCATATCTTTTTCTCTTTTATTCCTACACTATACTTTTTCACTGCATCCCACTAACTAGTCATCACTTCCGAAGAAATTTCTATCTTCTCTAATAACTCGAATAATTTCCACTACCCATTTCTTAAATTCCTGTCTTTTTAACAAGTAGGAGGGAAAGCACCAATGTCTTCTTTTAACTTAATTACACTGCATTTCTATGTTAGTTTTTATTGGTGAATGAGCTGAAAAAGTTATTGGATCGGTGTAGAAGCTTTCAATCAAATGTATATGTTCCTGTGAAATATAATTTCTCAACAGTCTAGCCCAATTACCATACCTTGAGGAATAATAGTAAATTCTGACAGAGTTCCTAATGCCGAATTTGTGTGTTCCATACTAAATATTTTCATAAATGTCTTTAGAAATTCACCCTTTTTTATTACATTTTCCCTTCTACATCCTCTGATATATCCTCACTATTGCAAATCTAGTACCAGTCCCCACCTAGAAGTAATACTTTCTCTGGAAAGCTGATCATTTCTCCCAAAATTTTCTTAAGCTCCATAACAGCAATTGTTGGTGGAGTATAAATACATGCCAGCATAATCGCTCTATTTTGTCAATAGCCCCTTCCTACCACAAAATAAATTACTGTCTTTTTCCCCAATTCTATCACTACTGGAGACCCACTAGCTGTCAGTATTACTACTCCCCCTTTTACTTTGCCCCCTGATATTCTGCTAAAAATCCATCCTGAAATTTTTTCTTTGTCAAATTCACATGTTCAACTCATTTCAAATGCATTTCCTGTAGCATTGTTATTTTACAAATGACAGTTTAGAGCAGAGAGGCATCAACTCAGTAGGGGAATGAACATGCTTTTGCATACACTGCTGTATAGATCAGTGACATGGTTAGGCTAAGCACCCCGATGCTCTTGACAGCCAGAGCTTCAGGATGTACAATATCACAATCTGCACACTCCAAAAAATGCAGGACTTAAAACTCAGAAAGGAGAAGCTTACAGCCAATACACAAGCAATAATGCCAAGAAGGTGAGAGTTACTGTAAAAATAATGCACTGGCCAGGGGTTTTGAAGCCTGATGCTATAGATGGGACGGTCTCTGCACCTAGCAGATCCATTATTTCTCCCTACAACACCTACCCACTAAGGAGGGCATTGTACTTAAGACAATGGGCTGATGAATAGTTTGAATTTTTTTTTTTAATTAGTATATATTTTTTTTCAATTCTTAATGAATAGTTCCCCCCAACTAATGATTCAAAGATGTTGTATCTTAACATAATTGTAGTTGGAGGACATATTTTCCATCTTTAATACAAGAATCTAACAAACCACACACACTCACACAGAGGCCCAGAAAGACTCACATACACATAGAAACACACACACAAATGTTTCCAGCAATTTCAGCCACTTTCTTGACAAAGAGCACATTAGTGTCTCATTGTGATCAAATAAATGGAAAAAAAAAAATAAAACTGCAAAGAATTGCAAATGCCCTTCTTGTGCTGCTCAGCTTTCCCTGATTTTTCACAGCTTCTCTGACTTTGTCTCACATTCTTGCTTTTCCTCTTAAAAATGCATTATTTTCTGGAAAAATCACTGAGGATTACAGTCACTAAAGCCACATTACGATTTCTACTTCTTATCGTCCATGAGGATTTCAATCAGCATGTTCTATCTGTTCTACTCCTGCCCTGAATTCTTGAGCAAAGACAATGAAAGGTATGAATGCTCCTTATATTTTACTGTCTTCTCTTACACACACACACACACACACACACACACACACACACACACACACACACACACACACACACACTTGCATTTCTATCCCCCTCACCTTGCTAAATGCAAACCTTTAAGTCGCACTTAGGGAGGGGAAAGTAAACCAGAAAGTCACTGTAACTGCTCCTGCAGTTCCTTTTTCTAGTTGCCTATTATTTTACTCTCACTAAACAGCAAAGCTGCATTTAGCCTGTGTAAAATGGTGGCCATTTGCTTTTTTCATGAAGAGGTGACCTTTTTTTTTTTTTTTAAACCAAGTGACATCTCTACATCAATACCTTTTTGGAGAATGGAGTATTAATGCATTACCTCCTGGCTCTGTCCTTGCCCCAAATAAAGTGAAAGCTGTCACCAGTCAGATCTAAACATAAGTTATCAGAACTGTGGAATAACAGAAAACTGTGATTTCCAACAAGCAAAAAACAAATAAGACTAGTAAAATCATGAAAGTTATTAAAAATATTAAAATTACTGACGAGATGGCTTTGAAGATCATGTTAACTTCCTGGGGGAGATATGTGCTTCTCGGTCTAAAGGCAGTCCACCAAACCAGTGTCTAAGAACCATCCCCAGGTTTGCCATTAATGGTACTCCACTTACTTACGTATACATTTATGTATGTGGAAAGCACTAGGATGCCTTAAACTGATACAAGCACTCAACTCTCCTTATTAATAAGGAGAAATTAATCATAGGCACTAAACAGCCTATAATTGCAAAGTACCTTGCTAAGGTAAGGGAAAACAGCTCCTGTACTTTGATAATAAAAAAAAAAAAAAAAAAAAAAAAAAGGCACCAAACCAGGCATGTCCAAGGGTCCGCTTCCGTTGATTTCTCTTGTCCACCTGGTGAATCTGGGCATACTAGGGCAATGCAGCAATTGCTCACATATACAGACAACCCTCTCCTCCTACCACCCAACACTACAACCTGTGAGAGATGCACTTACATAGCCAATCTGGAAGCAATGCTCTCTCCAACCAAGATTGTGCTAGACAGTCAAGAGGAGAAGGTTAACACCCGCACTACACCTCAAGCAACACATAGCCCTTCTAAACTCACACCACCAACACCCACACATAGCAACACTAAATCCACATATGCACAGGCCCTTAACTGTAACCTGCCCAAGCAACAAGGACCCCCGAAACTGAAACGCAAACAAACACCAATCACAACCAAAGTGTCACATAGCTCACAACACCAGTGTGCCACCCAGCAACAGCCCCTAAGGCAAGACAACGTACCTAACACTTTAGTCATAGGTGACTCTATAGTCAGGCACACTGATGTCCCACTCACCAGGCTGAACAAGGAGAAAATTACAGTAAGCTGCCTGTCGGGTGCCAGGATCCGTCACATAACTCATGAACTCAAGTCACTCCACAACAAGTACAAATATGACTCTGTCATTGTCCATGTTGGAGTGAATGACTTGAGACGTACCTCCCTGGACTACATGAAAAGAGACATGGAAGAGCTCTCGGATCTTGTGGCCCAGGCAGGTATGACCCTAGCTCTGAATAGCATCCTGCCATTGCCCAGAATGATACCACAATATAAGGGCAAAATGACTGACTTCCACAATTGGCTAAGCTTCTGGCGTCATTCAAAGGGGATCCAGTATCTGTCTGTCTGAGACGACATGATCGACAGACCATGATGCTTTGCCAGAGATGGTCTGCACCTGTTGCCCCTGGGATTCAGGTTACTGGCTAAGGCTCTTGCCACCCCTATAGTGCCTTTTTTAGGCAAAGTTCAAAGGACAAAACCACCACCGTAACAGGTACAAGCATGCAAAATCTGAAGATGATGCTACTCAATGCTAGAAGTCTAAACCTCAAAATGCACTCTCTCGAGGCACTCCTAAAAATGGAGAACATCGATATCTGTGCTGTAACGGAGACAGGGTCCAAGGCTCCAGAGAGCAACCCTGCAACACCAGGATACAACTCTTACCACACTTTTCGGCTACCAAACCAGGATCGAAACACTAAAGGTGGGGGGAGTGTCCATATTCACCAAGGATATTCACACCACCAGGTTAGTTGCCCAACACAATGCGTCTTGCAACTAACACTAGGTAAGACTGCAATCCAAATTGTAGCCTACTACAGATCCCCAAACATGCCCCAAGATTCTCACTACACCTTTCTAAACATACTGGAAAATATTAATATACAACCAAACACCCTAATACTGGGTGATTTCAACTACCCTGCCATTAACTGGGAAAACTACTCGTGCACTAACACCTTTGCCCAACGGTTCTTGGAATTCATAAATTCCAATGCCCTGGATCAACTAATCCATAGTACCACCAGGGGCTCCAATATCCTAGACCTGGTCATTAACAACATGGGAAATCGATGCTCCACACGTATGGTCACCCCCTCGTTGGTCAGGTCAGACCACAAGCTAAATCGCCCTTAACATCCACATCCCACCCCCACTCCCCAGTAAGGAAACCTCCATAAAAAACTTTTCCAAGGCCAACTTCATGCTTCTTAAGTCAGAAGTTACAAACTTCATGACACCCATGCAGACGGGAACTGAAAGTTCGACTGCTGAGTCCTACACTAAGGCACTGTACGAGCACATCCACTCATGCATGAATCGTGCCATCCCAAATAGAACCAAGATACTCTCCTCCAAAAAAAGGAAGCCAATCTGGTGGTCCCCTGCTATAAACAAACTTTACAACAAAAGGAAAAAAACTGTTGCAGAAAAGAGGAAAATCCCAGGATGCAAAAAACTCCCTTACCAGTCTCAGTAAAAAGCTGAGATCCCTCATAAAATCCTCCAAAGCTAGTTACGAAAATAAAATTGCCAAAGATTCCAAAGACAACCACAAGGCATTCTATAACTGTCAAGAATCTAAATGGCAATACTCAGATCTGCCCTGAGCTACAACAGAATGGCATTAAATATACTGATCAATATCCTGGCAGATCGATTCAGTGCCAACTTCACCCCCCTCTCACCCTCTAAAAGGCCCATCTCAATACTGGAAGATTGCCAAATTCTGGGTAATAACGACCACAAGGTAAAAAAAACACACTTTCCAAAGCTAAGAATACAGCATCCATGGGACCAGTTGACATCCCGGGCTGTGTATTACATGAACTACAAAATGAACTGGCACCTCACCTAAGTGTCATGTTTAATCATACCCTCACCTCAGGCTTCGTGTCCACCGAGTGGCGCACAACTACAGTTATCCCACTCCATAAGGGGGGATCCACCTTGGATCCCAGGAACTACCGGCCCCATCAGTCTGATGAGCCTGATCTGCAAGGCCATAGAACGTATTATCATGGAACTTATAAACAAAGACATTGGCAACCTTAAAACACTGGACCCCAACCAGTTTGGGTTCGTGAAGGGCTGATCTTGTCTCCTGAACCTTAATGACTTCTTCAAATCAGTCTCCAGAGCTGTGGACGAGGGTAAGGCAGTCTACACAGCCTACCTGGACCTCGCCAAGGCCTTTGACACCATCCCCCACCCTGGAATCATAGATAAACTTACTAAGCCGGGCATTAATCCCTACGTCACTTGATGGGTTGCCAATTGGCTTACTGACAGAACTCGCACTGTAGAAGTAGCTGACTCCAAATCCAGTTCCAGGCAAGTGGAGTACCTCAGGGTTCAGTCCTGGGACCTCTCTTGTTTGGCATCTACTTCCCTGAAGTACAGACCAACACTAAGGGACTCTGGCTAACAAAGTTCGCAGATGACTGCAAACTGGGAGCCAGTATTGAATCCTCAAATGATGTGGATACTCTACAAAAGGGCCTTACAGAAACAGATGCTTTGTGCCAGAGCCATGGGCTCAAGCTCAATGCCAAGAAATGTATAGTTATCCCCTTTGGGAAAAAACATGTATCCGTGAATTATCACATAGGTGGCAGTACACTAAACACCGAAAGTGTGATAACAGACTTAGGGACACAGGTGGACAGTGGTCTCCCCTTCAATAATCACATTGCCACAACAGTCAGGAAATCCTTCTATGTGGCACACCTCATCACTAAGGGCTTTTCATCCAGAAAAAAGGAGGTCATTGCCCCACTGTACTCATCCCTTATTAGACCCATTATAGAATACAATGCCCCATTTGGTATGTACCTCTCAAGACATCTGCAACAACTGGAAAGGCCGCAGAAATACCTCACTAAAAGAATCACAGGCCTAAAGCAGATGCCCTATGCTGACCGCCTTAAAAAACTTCAGCTATACTCTGTCGCATATCGTCTACTCCGAGGAGATCTCTACATAACATACAAGGCCATGTCAAACCCAGAGCTGTTGAACATGCTACACTTAAAGAAATCCCAATCCCTCAGAGCCACACACTCCAGGGATCTGAATTTTGTCATCACAATAAACAAAACATGCTGGAGGGATAGGTTCCTGATCCAGAGACTCCCCAGATTCTGGAATAGACTGTCCATACATGTCAAGCAGAGCGCCTCTTTGGCCCTCTTCAAAAGGAACCTTGATGTTTGGATGGGAGAAAGGAAATTCACCCCGGGGATCACGTCAGTCGCCCTGCTAGACAGGGGTCCAGGTAAGTAAATAGTGTGGGAAGAAATAGCTAGGGAATTGTTATGGCTAGGCTTATATAGGCCCTAGGGCCGATAGCCTAGTACCAACCTATGTACATATGCGTGTATTCTGATGAATATATAAATGCACTAGTACAAAACTATTTTCACAGCAATGAAGACATAAAAATAATTTTATAACTAAAAATCAGTTAAAATTGCATTTTTGCACTTACTGTCGCTACTTTATTGAAGTTCCCGTTTTATTTATTAAAAAAAAGAAAGGAAAAAAACAGTACAATTCTTCTTGGGCTTCTGTACTAAAAACATTCACTGATGCACTGCAGACGGGAACAATCTTTCTTCAGTTTTCATGGTTCATTGTGTATATTACACATATAAAAACACGAAAAGCATACAACTCCTGTAAAGAAACATCTACTGGCAACATAAGTCTACTCAAAGCTATAAAATATTTCTGGACTGCAATACAACTTCTGCAAGGAATCCCATCAAAATGTCTGTTCCAAAGGCAGTTTCATATGATATACAAAAATTGTTCCACTTACTGTTTTGAGCCAGTGCTTGAAGCAGGCAGTCCAGGCATCCCTCCAAGCTATCCACTGTGCTGTCAGCAGCTGTTAGTTTCAGCTTCTTCAAGGCGTCACTTAGGTTATCTGCTTGATCGACATGAAAAGAGAAAAATCAAAGAATTCATCAGTCCCACAGCATCTTCAAAGCTTTTAAGTTAACAGCATCAACTTTCTACATTATCAGACAATATCTTTTCTGACTTGGACAGGATCCAAGAGCTGCAGCTCTCGGCAACAAGACAAGTAAAGGCCAGTGCTTCTTCACAGTCCTTTTCTAACCAACACCTTTCATTCCCACTTGATACCACAGACAGGACTTTTAACTGCTAAACCCGTTACTGTACTGTAAGAAAGGATGTGCTACTTGCAGGTTTTGTATGACAAATACAATATCCAATTCCTTTATGTAGAATAATCTACAAGGCATACAAATACCAGTATTTCACAGATGTGTGTATGTATATATATATATATATATATATATATATATATATATATATATACACACGCACACATACACATGCAAGTGAGGTAATAACTTTGTGATAAACTTTCATACAAGAACTATGATCCTATGAGAGATTGTGAATTAACAGTTAAGCTACATGCACAACAGCACCTCCGATAAAATGTCACTTGTCATTTTAGGCCAGTAATAGCGTAACCCAACATGAAATCCTGCTAAAAAATAGTATATTACCCTACACACAAAAAAAAAAAAATCAAAGCTGATTTACACTCAGTCAGTATATAAATGTCCATTTTGTTCCCTGTTCTCTCCTCATCCCCATCAAATTCATTCTGCATTTTTTCTCCTAACCAGGTGTCTCTTATGTTACTGCTAAATCCTAAATCACCCTTGCCTCAACACTGTAAAATCTTCAATTCCTTAACAAACAGAGAAACATGAAGCATTGGTTGACGAGAACTCAAACATATTCACTACAATCACCTCATTGATAAAATATAATTGAATTTATTTAACAAGGTAACACATCACTTAAGTATACGTGCCCCTTCAGGTTATGTGACCTACTTAGAGCTGGGTGACCACGGAGGACCAACGTAATAAACTTTAGGCTAATAAAGTAACTGTTGCCCATTCACTGGCTCATCCATCAGGCCACCTCTTAGCAGTCTGTCAAAACTGCAGAGTTACAGCAAATCATAGAAGCTTTATAGCACCTGCAAACTGCATTTTCAAAGATACTATTTAAGGGAGATACCCTTTAATAAACTAGTACACACGGTACTAGAGAAAATACGGTTTGCATACCGAATATTTACACAGCACAATGCACACAGTCTTAACAAACATCTGGAGTCGCAAAGAGTGGAAGTGGCCGTTAAGTGAAACTTGGGCCTACAGGATAAATTCCTAAGCAGCTTGCTTTTGTCACTCCTATCACGCTTACAGCCCAATAAAATGGAAGCAGATGGAACAGAATGCCTATAACAGTTCAAATGAAGAGCATTTTCTTCAGGTTGGTCCAATAAGGGAAGATTACCCAGCTACCTACAGAAATGTTTGAGTAATGATGGATTTCTGGCTTATTGCAGTGAACAGCTAATGCACAGAGCTGCCAGAACAGCTGAAACAACATACAGCACATCAGACAGAACCAAGGTCACAAATCCAATGGCTTGTATGCTGGCATGAGGAAATTTCTGAAACATACAACACCAAAATTGTCCGCCCACTTCACACTGGAAGACAAGTCCAGGCATATCTATGTCTGGCTAAGCCAAACTCTGTGCTGAATTATACACAACAGGTTCAAGAAAGGAGTCAGTATGGTTATACAACCTTGAGTTCAGTATTTACTTCTTTTCATGGAGACTTCCTGTAACATGCAGCAGGAGCAGGAAGAGTAGCCCAATCAGGAAAACTCTCACATTCATAGTTGCTTAAAAACGCACAATATCTGCAAACTTTATATATCACCACCACTAATTAATTGCACAGTAAAGTTCAACATCCCAATTTGCGTTACTCTCTCTACACAGATCCAAGAATATCACACCGTTATAGAACTTACAGATCCCAGCAACACTGCCTCCCCATAATGCTTTGGCTCTAGAGAATGACGCGTGCCAGCCAAGTCTGGAGAAATGTAGGTATTTTCATAACAGGAAAAAAAGTGAGGTTTTTTTTCATAACCACCAAAGCCCATTAGCAAACTAATACATGTTATAAAGGTGGAGAGATAATCACAACCCTCTCGGTCATTACATTCACCATGACTGTGAATCACAAGATTTGACCATGCAATAAACTGCCCCAACTGCAAACCTAACTTATATTATTTTAGATCTCTCCTGACCTGCTACCTGTACTTGAATTTTTAAGTTAAAGTTAGGGGATCCTCTAGTGGCTTTTCTGGGCACACCTATAATTCTGAATCCTCCCAATGACTATAAACAGACTCTGTATGTATACATATTCAGTCACAGCTTGCTGGGTACTGAAAAAATAATCCTGGTGAATACAGTGGGCAAAAACTGCACTGGACAATGCAGCCTGTGCAGTTTAAATATGGACCTTTTTCCCCCTTGTGCACAGCACATAAAAAATGGCTTGAGTATACCATTAATACCTACCCCAATGCAAGTCCTTTTATACCAAAAATTTGCCACATGCTCAGTCACCTTTCAGTCACCTTTCAAGAATAAGTGCATTGAGTATGCCCTGTGTACTTAGAAAACTAACAAAAAAAACTATAAACACATTAAATGAAACCACCAAGACCAAGAGCAATAAATCTTGCAATAAAAAATACATCCCACTCAGCTTACAGATTCTATTATTAAATCACTAAGCCTGCTCTGTCAGGCTGTATATCCCTTCAGTTACCTTCTCACTACAACTAACAAATGAAAATCACCCTTGTACCATAAAAACAAAGCTCACCATGTTCTAATCACTTTTAATCCTTCCACTCTCATACCTACCTTATTACTCTTGTACAGTGTCTCTTACAGATATCTGACAGTAGACCTTATTGAGGTATATAGGGCATTTAGAGACCACTACCTCTGGGAATGTTTGGGGTTATCAAAAAGTACCAGAGAATCATCAGATAACCTATGTAAAAGATTCTATAAGAAAGTGTACTAATTGGTTCTCTGACAGAGTAGCTGATATATGGAATAGACTACCAAATTACATTAAAGCAAGTACTAGTTTAGATATTTTTAAGAACAGCCTGGACATTTATTATGGGAGCAAGTGTTTTGGTACATTGGCAGGCCAGATGAGCATTAATGCCTGTGCTTGAAATATTTGTATATATGTATGTATTCAACAAACTACCAGCGTCTATACTCGGCATCATAGATTTTGACCACCCTCTCATGCTGAAATAAAGCTATATTCCCAAACTCCATAAATTCCTTTAGCATAGTTCCTCTGATTGCTATCATTTTTCATCTGGAAGGGAATGTAACTTACCACAGTTATCTAGCATAATTACCAACCCATATCAAATCCAGGGAAAATCTCTATAGTTAAGCTACCATTTCTCATTAGTCTGAGTGACCTTCATCAATACTCTCCTTATTTTTCTCATGTTCCTCCTAATTATGCTGCATTCAGCAGCATTCTACCTTCACCAAGGATGATGCCACAGTATGAACAGAAACTGACAGATTTTAATAATTGGCTTAGAAACCATCAGTATGGGAGGACATGTTTAACAGACCACTTTACCTTGCCAGGGATAGTCTGCACCTGGCTAAAACTTTATCCATCCCCTTACAGACTTTTGAGGCAATGTCAAAATGACAAAACTACCAACACAGGAAAAAAATCTCAAAGCAACTTAAGGTGTTGCTATTCAATGCTAGGAGCCTAAACAAGAACCTCCACACCCCACAAGCTTTCTCTCCTCACTCTGGAGAGTGTAGACATCTGTGTTGTTACAGAGACTTGGTTTAAAGCTGCAAAAAGTACTCTGCCAATTGAAAGGTGCAGTGCCTTCCACACATTTAGACTAAAAGCAGCACAGGCACAGGATGTCTCAATCTAGGTTAGTGGCAAATACAACTCTAGGTTAATTAAACACAATGATGCCCTGGAGTTCATCCATGTCTAAGTCTCCATAGACAAAGGTTCCGTACCATGTACTGACCAGCTACAGGTCACCCTCTATGGCCCAAGAAACTCACAACTCTTTTTTAGACCTACTAGAGGTGCTCACCATCCAAACAAATACCCTATTCATGGCAGACATTAACTACTCCACTATACATACTAGAAAACATACAATCTCTCTAGCTCACAGGCCAAGCGTTTCCTGGACTTCAACATAAACACTCTTGACCAGTTAGCGCAATCTCCAGCCACAAGATCAAACATGCTGGACCTAGTACTTACCAACACGAGAGAGTGTTGTACCCCCCCCCCCCACACCCCGCATCATTTCCTCATTGGTGAAGTCAGACCACAAAGTAATCTCCCTTGAAATAAAATTCAACTTGAAAACTCAACTAAACCCGTAAGAGTTAGGAACTATGCTAAATCAAGCTACATCATGGCTACCCAAACCCAGACAGACTTTCTATTTATAGAAAGTCTGTACAAAAATGTAAACGGTTGTACTGACTCTGCCGTACCTACCAGAGTTAAGTCCAGATTTATCAACAAAAAACACCACAATGATGGAATTCTTACCTTAAAAGACTATATAACAAAAGAAACAAAGTCAAGGCCAAAATCACAAAGCCTCTGAGACAAGAACTCTCCAATTCAACTAAACAAGAAACTAAGGAGGTCTAAAAGTCCAGCGAGGCCAAGGCCTTCTTCAGCTATGTCAGGAATCTTAAAGGAGAGTGCAGAACTGGTGCTACATGACACAACCTTCACTAACCAAGATGACAACAAATCCACTGGCTGACATTTAGTTGCAAATTCACAACCCACTCCCCATTGTGAAATCACTTCTAGCATGCCCCACCACCATTGTCAACAGGCAGCAGGTCTTGGGAGGTGCTTGCTAAGGCCAAAACTACTGCTTCAGTGGGCCCTGACAATATCCCTAGTTGCTTCCTAAACAGCTTAAAACATGACCCAGCAGGACCACTTAAGACATTCCAACTACAGCCTCAATACAGGTTCCGTGCGAGGTGAATGGAGGGCCACAACAGTCATCCCTCTTCATAAGGGTGGACCGTCAAATGAATCGGGAACTACAGAACCATCAGTCTAACATGCAAAGCCGTAGAACGAATTATCATGGAAATGAACAACAAGGACAGTGGCAAACTACAGACACTGGACCCATCCCCAGTTTGGCTTTAAGGGATGGTCTTGGCTACATAACCTGGTGGACTTCTTCGATAGGGGAAAATGGTGCATACTGCCTACCTTGACCTGGCTAAAACATTCAATATAACACCTCACTCAGATAATGTTGACAAACTCTCTGAACTAAGCATAAATCCTTAGGTAACTCACTGGATTGCCAGCTGGCTCACAGATAGGACCCAAAAAGTCAGGATTAGAGAGACCACATCCACTGCTCTGGGCTTGACATAGCTTTGTATGTTAGGCAGAGATTGCCTCTGAGTAGGCGATATGCGACGGAGTAAAGCTGGAGTTTTTTGAGACCGTCTGCGTAGGGCATCTGTTTGAGGCCAGTAATCCTCTTTGTGAGGTATTTCTGTGGCCTTTCCAGTTGTTGTAGATGTCTTGTGAGGTACATACCAAAAGGGCATTGTACTCTATAATGGGTCTAATGAGTGATGACTAGAGGGGAACAATGACCTCTTTTTCTGGATGAGAAATCTTGTGATGAGGTGAGCCACGTAGAAGGATTTCCTGACCACTGTGGCGATGTGATTATTAAAGGAGAGTCTACTGTCCACCTGTGTCCTCCTCATATTTTCGGAGTTAAGTAGACTACCAGCTATGTGGTAGTTCATGGATACAGACTTTTTACCAAAGGGGATGACAATACACTTTTTAGCATTGAGCTTCAGGTCATGGCTTTGACACCAGGCATCTGTCTCAGTGAGGCCCTTTTGTAGTATGTCCACATCGTTAGGAGTTTCGATTATGGCTCCTAGTTTGCAGTCATCTGCAAACTTTGTTAGCCAAAGACCTTCTGTGTTAGCCTGTACTTCAGAGAAGTAGATAGCAAACAGGAGAAGACCCAGGACTGAACCCTGTGGTACTCCACTTGTCACTGGTCTGAAGTCGGATTTGGCATCTGCTACTTTCACAGTGTGGATTCTGTCCGTGAGCCAGTTGGCAACCCATCTTGTGACATAGGGATTTATACCTAGTTTAGTGAGCTGATTCCAGAGTGGGGGATGGTGTAGAAAGCCTTGGCGAGATCTAGATAAGCTGTGTGAACCACCTTACCCTCATCTATGGCTTTGGTGACTGCTTCAAAGAAGTCAATCAGGTTTAGGAGACATGCTTTGGCCTTTTACAAATCCGAACTGGGTAGGATCCAGAGTTTGGAGATTACCAATGTCTTTGTTTACGATTTCCATGATGATACGTTCCATGGCCTTGCAGACCAGGCTCGTCAGGCTAATGGGGCAGTAGTTCCCGGGGTCTGTCGTGGCTCCCCCTTTGTGGAATGGGATAACCATCGGGGTGCGCCACTCAGTGGGCACAAAGCCTGAGGTGAGGTTATGACTGAACATGGTACTTGGGTAGGGTGCCAGTTCATTCTGTAGTTCGTGTAGAATGCAGCCTGGGATATTGTCAGGTCCCATGGATGCTGTGTTCTTGGGTTTGGAGAGTGTGTTTTTTTACCTATGCAGCCGTGATTACAGGAACTTTGCATTCTTCTGGTATAGAGATGGGCCCTCTAGGGGGTGAGAGAGGGGTAAAGTTAGCACTGAACCTATCTACCAGGATGTTGGTTCTGTATATTTAGTGCCATTGTGCTGTAACTCAGACCAGATCTGAGTGTTGCCATTGAGATTCTTGACATAGCTATAGAATGCTTTGTGGTTGTCTTTAGAGTCAGTGGCAATTTTGGTTTCGTAACTAGCTTTGGAGGATTTTATGAGGGATGTCGGCTTCTTACTGAGGTTGACCAGGGAGTTCCTCCAATCATGGGATTTTACTCTTTTTTGCAAGAGTTTCTTTCTTCTGTTGTAGAGTTTGTTTATGGCAGAGGACCACCAGACGGGCTTTCTTTTTTTGGAGGATAGCATCTTGGTTATATTAGGGACAGCATGATCCATGCACTCGTGTAAGTGCTTATAAAGTGCATTTGTGCAGGATTCAGCAGTTGTACCTCTATTGTCCGTCTGCATGGGTGTCATGAAGTTTGCCACTTCTGTCTTAAGAAGTGCGAAGTTGGCTTTGGAGAAGTTTTTTACGGTAGTTTCCCTAATTGGGGGTGGGGGCAGGATATGGATGTTTAGGGTGATTAGCTTGTGGTTGGATCTGACCAACGAGGAATTGACCTCTGGTGTGGAATACCGGTTGCCCATGTTGGTAATGACCAGGTCTAGGATATTGCTGACCCTGGTGGGGGTGCGAATAAGTTGATCCAAGGCGTTGGAATTTATGAATTCCAGAAAACGTTGAGCAAGAGTTGGTACAGGAGTAGTTTTCCCAGTTAATGGTGGGGTAGTTGAAATCACCCATTATTAGGGTGTTAGGTTGTACCCTAATACTTTCCAGTGTATCACGAAATGAGGAGTGGGAATCATGGGGCATGGTGGGGGGTCTGTAGCAAGCTACACAAATTTAGTTAAGTTTATTTAATTCAAAATTATACATTTGTGTAAATTTCTATGTTGCTGTTACCCAAAACAGGCCTGAAAAAACTGCATCTGGATCAGTACAATATCTTGGCTAATAAATGTTAAATAAATACCTCGACCTTGATCAACAGTGGTCATACCCAAGCTCTCCAAAACTGTACATGTAAATGCAAACAGCACACTCAATTTGGTATCCTAACTTCAAGCCTTAAAAGCTCACTAGGAGCCAGACATGCTAAGTCACAACCAAGACCTAGATAAAACAACAACATGAGCCAGACAAAGAAATGGTGCCTCTTCGGGTACAATAGTTAGAAATGACAACACATATAAAGGTGACATCATTAAAGACAAACTATACTGCACTATGCATGGCCTTTCTGTCATCCATCAATTTACATACCCTAATAAATCATTCTAAAAAAACAACCAAGCTAAGCAGTTATTACTAGACTGCATGTATATATTCAAGCATCAGCAAAGGACACTAATGAAGACACCCTGTCATGGCCTATCAATATCTATAATGCATTACAGCATTACCTTCTAACATAAAAGAGAAAGGCGTTACTGATAACCTCACATTCGCACAATAATGTTAGGACTATCCCAGAAAATCTCAGCAATTAAAAAAGCTAACCAATCTTCCGTCTCTAGCAAACTTCAGTTTTCTGCTAGTCCATCATCAGTCTGCAAGCTCTTAAAAAAGGTAAAATCAACATTTTATCTGCAGGTAACGTCCTTACCTTTTAACATTTAGTGCTGATGCAGTCCCCTACCAAATTTCTAGTCCCATAAATCCACAAAAAACAAAGTTCATCCTTGTCCATTTTCAACTGCAACTTGGATCTATGGAAGGGAAACAGAAACTTTACCCCAGGATTGCCCCCTGTACTATTAAAGGACAGAGGCAGCTCCTAAATGCTTTATCCCAAGCAATGGTCTCCACAAATTATCTATGGTATGATCCCACTTATTCTCATTAGAGATAATATACAGTTATTGACCATGGAATGAGTAAGGCCAATCTATACCCAATGGGATGCATTATTTTGAGCAGAAAAAGGGAAACTGGCTAGGCTTAAAATGGCTGATAAGGGCAGCTAGCCTAGGACTTGCCTATGAACTCTAAATGGGCCTATTAATGTTTTTGTCAGTGTTTTGTATTTACCTTATGAGCCAAAGCATGTGATGCTGCCAGTGGCACACTACATTTTCACACTCCTAATTTTTTTTAAACGTTTAGGGGAGGGTGCGTTCCCTAAGCAAATGCCACTGAAACTTCAGCTGATCTTTACCCTCCATGAAGTCACCACAGGGATAGTGTCAGGCTGCATCCATAGAATTTAACAGGCATATCACTACTTATGCACAGGGCACCATCCATTAAGGTCTATGGGCGTAGCCTCATGCCTCCTCTGCTGTGATATTATGAGGGATAAAGCAAATTTTTGAGGGGACATTGCTTATATAAGCTTAAAAACTTTTTTGTTAAGAAACTGCTCACATAACTTTGATACAATAGGTGGGGAAGTTTATCCCCACACTTTGGCTATGAAGTGCTACTACGTACTTATAAAAACAGAAGTGCCAATTCAATGAAAGTCATATCTACAACAAAAGGAAATTTCATTAATAGTCACAACACACAGGGTTAGTACATAAACTGACCTTTGCCAATACAGGACCATGGCTGTTGTACTACCGTTTTGTAAACTACTTAAAAAAATGAATATAGTTGGCGTTCTCTTCAAGAGGACAGCTGTGTAACAGCTTCTCTTTCATTTTCCTTGGACAACTAAAATTGCTGACAGGAAACTTTGCAAATATCCAGATGAATTCCACTCAACAATTTAAACAAGCTTTAGCTGACAAAGTTTGAAGATTTTGTGAAAACAGAGGCTTTTGGTTATACTTAACACTCATTACTCATATAAGTTGGGATATGACAAAGGAAAGGAATTCATTCAGATCTCTACAAGTGGACCATGCCCCCCCCCCAAAAAAAAAAAGAAATACAGTTTCTCCAGTTCAGAATTTCATTCTCAAAATACATCAGTTTTAATCCAACATATCAGACATAATTCAGGATGACTAAATCTAATGTCCAACAACATAAATAAAACACATGGAGACTTCTCACAATGACATAGTTCTCAGATTCAAGGAGGAAGAAAACACAATGATTTTCCTTCCCAGACAAATCACTTGGCTATTAAACAAGTTACAGGATCTAGAGAACAGATCAGGAAAAAATATCGCAAGAGTCTACAGTATAGCTGAAGGTATAGAAGGACATGTTTTCCTGACTAAATAGATACCACAAACACTAAATCTGCAAGAAGTAATATTTTTCGATAAAAAACAGAGATCCAGGAGAAAAACCTTCTTCCAAATCAAACTCTCCTCCAAGATCAATTACAATGAAGTTTCTTTGGTTAAGGAACTCATCTCATGAATGGCATGCTTTAACTATCCTTTAAAAGGAGGAAATAACATCCAAAGATTGAAGCCGCGGTGGTGCAGCGGTAGCGTTGTCCCCTCACAGCAAGAGGCTCTCCTGTTTGATTCTCTGCTGCAGCGCCTTCTGTGTGGAGTCTGCATGCCCTCCCTGCGATCAAGTGGCGTTTGAAAGACGTGCGTGAATGGGCATGCCTTCGTTGAAGGTTGGGCATCAAGCTGGCACCTCGGCACCGTAAAAATCGACTGCCAATCATTAGTGGACCAGAGTTCCGCTGGGGCGACCCCTAACCAGGAAAAGCCGAAAGAAAAACAACAATGTCCAAAGATTAGATAATGACTATGCTTCTAAAATTATAGAGGTGAGATTTAGTTGACCCTTACTTTATATCTGTAAAAGTAAAGTCCTTCCAGGATCAAAATTAATATTATTTTGTTGTTCAAGGATATTAAGTAAAGGATCAAAATAATGGAACAAGAATACTAAGGAAGAAGTGCTCTCACGTTTTAATAAAATTATACACAATGCAGAAAAGTAGTAATTTGTCCAGACAATCTGAAAAAGACAATGTGAAAACTGTGTCTGCTTCTTAAAAACAGCCTGGGATGTAACAACACCTACACTAAGTGTACACCATTCTGACTGAACATGCAACACAGATATAACTCGCACCTTCCTCCACCTAATTATAGTTTTCCTACCGATTTTCATGCAGCTTTAAATACTGACAGGGATTCATAAAGGTTACCACAAAGTGTAGACTACATGTACACTTAGTGTAATCTTTCTGAGAGACTAAAAAGCACAAACAATTTGGTAGGGATGTTCTTGAATACATATCATGCACACTTACTGTAAACTTTAATGAATTTATCTCAAAACTTTAATGTTAACAAACAAACACCACTGGATATAAAGAATACAATGGTTTAATATGCATCATAAAATTTATTTCAAGTACTTTAAGCAGTGAAGGTTACAGAGAAATTACAGTTGTGTACACTTACCATAAATGCAGATGTTTGAGCATATTCACTGTTGCTGCCATCACCTGTGTGTTATCCCGGCTGTGGTAGCCCTCGGCTGGCCCGAATACCCAAGTCAATGTTTTTCTGCATCGGCTGCTGTCGCCTGTAGTCTGACGTCAGGTCGTCAGTGCTATAAAGCAAGACAGCCATCGCCATTACATCGTTTTTTCTTGCCCTAACCTGTCAGAAGCACAAGTAAATATAGTAAAGTGGTCCTGGTGGCAAAAAGCCACCATGGGAAGCTTATGTCCCCCTAGGGAAAGAGGATAAAAGGGGAAAGGAGGGAAATTAGGACTGCAACAGTGAATACACTCGAACATCTACATTTGTGGTAAGTGTACACAAAGTACAGTTGGGTACACTTACAATAAATGTAGATGTTAGAGTGTATTCACTATTGTAGTCATTACATTTGGGTTATCTGCTTGCAGGTAGCCCTCAGGACGGCCTGATTAACAAAGTCTTGGGTCCTGCGTCGGTTGCTGTCCCTTCTTTCAAGATGTCAGGTCGTCAGGGGTATAAAACATGCAGCAGACACCATCAGGTTCTGAGGGACACCCTGTCCGCATGAAAGATGATGAAAGGCTCCACTGCCATAAAGGCCCGTAATTCAGATACCCTTCTAGCTGAAGTGATTGCTAAAAGGAAAGCTGTTTTCCAAGAAAGAAATTTTAAGTATGCAGTAGCAGCTGGCTCGAAAGGAGGTAGAGTGAGTTTCTCAAAGTTAAGGTCCCAGGCTGGGGTTGGAGCTCTACTGGGTGGTCTCAAATTTTTGGCCCCCTGAGGAACTGCTTGAGCAGTGGATGAGAGAAGAGGGGAGGTTCTGTGTTATAATGAGCTGAAATGGCTGAGGCGTGGATTTTAATAGAGGAAAAAGACAGGCGCTTGTGAAGCATCTCAGTTAAGTATTGTAAAATCTGAGGTAAATTGGGCGCTGCTGTGCTCATCCCTTGAGATTGGTTCCAAGCACAGAATCTTTTCCATTTTTCAGCATAAGGATTTTCTAGTACTAGGCCTCCTTGCCTCTAAAATAATATCCACCACAGGTTTGCTGAGGGATGGTAAAGGAGAGATTAAGTAATTAGCCAGGCTGCAAGGTTCAGTGTTAGAAGCTGAGGGTGCAGAATCTGGTTCTCCTGCTGAGACAGCAGGGAAGGAGTCTGAGGCAGGTGCCATGGAGATAACCGTGACACTGCGCAGGAGAGGGTACCAGTGTTGGCGCGGCCAGTCTGGAGCAATCAAAATCATCCTTGGTTTGTCCTGTTTGATTTTTAGTAGTACTTTGGAGAGCAGAGGCAGAGGGGGGAAGGCATAGACTGATAGGTTTTTCCAGCTGAAGGACAGAGCATCCACTTTCCAGGCTTGTTTGTGGGGAGTCCTTGTGCAAAATTTCCAATTGGTAGTTCTGGGTAGAGGTACACAGGTCTATATCTGGGCACCCCCCATTTGCTTGTCAACATGTTGAAAATCCTTGGTTCCAGTTTCCACTCATGTGGGTCCATGAGGTTTCTGCTTAGTCAGTCTGCTAGTGTATTTCATTTTCCTGGCAGGAATTGAGCTTGTAGGTGCACTTGGTAACTCAAGGCCGTGTTCCACAATGCCATGGCTAGTCTGCAGAGGAGGTAAGAATGTGTACCCCCCCTGCTTGTTTATGTACCACATAACAGTGGTGTTGTCCGTCTTTACCATTAGTTGCCCTGGACGAATGTGGTCCTTGAAGGCTGTCAGAGCATTCTGTACAGCTAACATTTCTTTTTGATTGATATGCAGGTGCATTTGACTTGGGTTCCATTTGCTCTGAATGCACTTCCCTGCCAGGTGTGCCCCCCATGCATAGTCTGATGTGTCTGTTGTTAGGGTTTGGGCGGCAGGGGGTGGTGTGAAAGGTAGTCCCTTGTTTTGGTGGCAGGCTTCTGCCCACCAAAGGAACTCTAGGCGGAGGCAAGGTATGATAGGAATCATTGTTTCTAGGTCTTGAGAATGTTGACACCATAGGCTTTTTAGATACCACTGCAGTTTCCTCATATGCAGTCTTGCATATGGAATTAAAAGAATGCAGGAGGCCATGAACCCCAAGGCTTGCAGTATTTCTCTTGCAGATAGCAGGGTTATTGTGGCCACTTGTTTGAAGTAGGTTGTCAAATGAATTTGTTCCTCTGGCGTGAGTTAATATAATTTGTTGACAGGGTACCAGGTGTGATTTCTTTTCGTTTATGGTGTACCCCAGACAAGTTAGAACCCTTTGTACAAAGGCCAGAAAATTCAAAAGTATGTCCTGTCTTTCTACCTGAATTAGACAATCGTCCAGGTATGGGTATATTTGAAAATTGCAGAGAACTGATAGTGCATGAAGCCTGCTTTGAAGCGTAGGTATCTTCTGCAAGACTCCCTGATTGGGATGTGCAGGTATGCTTCTTTTAAATCTAGTGTTGCCAACCAGGTATCTTTGCCTAGCATAGGAAGTAATTGGTGAAGAGTCAGCATCTTGAATTTTGGAATTTCCAAAAAGGTGTTTAGAGTAGACAGGTCCAGGATAGGACACCATGAATTATCTTTTCTGGGTACCAGGAAAAGTCTCAAGTAGAAACCTTGTCCCTTTTCCACTTCTGGTACCAGATGAATAGCTCCCATGCTTGAGAGAAAGTACTTGTTTTTGGGCCTCTACCACTGATTTGGGGGTAGGTACGGCCACCCGCTTGGTGATGGCAACGTGTGGAAGTGAAATCTGTATCCCTGGGACACTATATTTAAAACCCATTTGTCCTGGGTAATGAGTTACCAATTCTTTGCATGAAGAGCAATCTTTCCCCCCCAAAGGGACAGTCAGTTGACAAGTGATTGGAAATTTTAAAAGGAAGTCATTGAGACAGTTTACCATAGGGGGGAGTCTTATTCCCAGATTTGGAAGTGGAGGCCCCCCACTGCTTAGTTGTGTGTGTCCCCTGGGACTGAAACCTGGGGTTTTTCTGTGTCTGGGTTTGGCTTGAGAAGACCTGGAAGGGGCTGAAAAGGACCAATTCTTAGATGGCCAGTGCCTACTAAATCTAGTAGGCTGAACTTGTAAAAAATCTTTAACAGTTTGCATAGATTTAGCTTTATCTTCCATCTTTTTAAGAACTTCCTCAGCCTTGTTGCCAAACAGGCAGTCCTGATTTAAAGGAGCATCCAACAATTTAGCTTTAACATGATCAGGCAAAGATTGCTCCTTAAGCCAAGCATGACTTCTGAGCACAGACCCAGTAACAGCTGCCCTGCAAGAGGCCTCTAATGAATCAAAACCACATTGCAAAGTATGTTTTCCAACATGTTCGCCAGAATGCATTAACTCCTGTAATTCTTTATTTTCCATACAGTCAGGAATCAACATAATTTTCTGTTTAAGCAGTCCAATAACATGTTGCTGATACTTTAACATATGAAACTGGCAGTTTAAAGCCCTAATGGCCAAGGTTGCAGAAGTGCAAGCCTTCTTACCCCATCTATCCAGTGCCCTGGAGTCTCTATCAGAAGGGGTAGGATTTTTAGCAGTAGAAGCCTTAATGCCCTTGGGCCCCTGTGAAATAGTCTCTGGCTCTGCAATAGGATTTTTAAAAAGGAACTTGTGGGACTCAGGGACCCTGTAGTATGTCAGGTTTTCTGGGAGTAGGAGGCAGGGAATCAGGGGCCAAACTAGATTCCGAAAAAGCATCTTCAACAATGTCTAGTACAGGAGGAATAGCTAAAGGAAATCCCTAAGCCTCTTTTTTTATCAGAAAAATCATGGCTTTCCCAGTGGAAATGCTCCGTTAGAGTATGTAAGGTTGCCCCAAAAGAAAAATCCTCAGGAGAGGAAGCAGAGGGAATGGAGTCCTCTGCATCAGAATTTTCATAAGTAGATAAGGGCAAATCCATATCATCAGAAAAATCAGAAACAGAATCCTGATCAGAAGATTCATATTCAACTTCCATCCTAGGCCTCTGGGGGGGGGGGGGTTGGCTACCCCGATTAGAGTTATTAGATCTTCAGCCATTCTTATCTTTTGTTTTTTTAGGCATAGAGGCCTGAGCATGTGGCCTGGGTGTCTTTTTTCTAGGCATGGATCAAGATTTAGGCCTAAGTAAAGAAGGAGGCGTCAGTTTAAAATGCAAGTCCATAGGCCTGAATACACCCTCAGAAGCCAGTGCCTGCACAGTGGCTCCAGACCCATCCAAGGTAGAGACATCCACGGGTTCCATATCTGAAGCATCTCACTGCATACCGGACTCCGAATGGGTCTCGGTAGAGGCCTGCAAATCAGAAGTAGAGGGCATCATGGGCTGCAAAAGCACCTCACTGAGTAACGGCAAACTGGCGACTGGCTTAGGAGAAGTGTCGTCGGCAGTTTTGGACCCTGATGGCCTGTCTCTGCCTTTAGCTTTGTGTTTTTCAGAATCCCAGTAGTTGGTTGGCTAACCGATGACATTTCTGGATAATTAAATCGAGAACTGAAATATTTAGAGGCGAAAATATGCCGACAACTGATAGTGCGCTGATTAAATAAAGCACAAAACTGACAGCAAGGTACGTCATGGTCAGGGCCTAGGCAAGGAATACAGTACGAATGAAAATCTTTGAGGTATTTGCTTTCCACAAGTAATGCAATTATTAACTTTTACGGACATCAGTATGGAGCAAGAAAAGGTTTCCCCAACGGGGTACTTAGCTTTAGTTGAAGACTTCGGTTCTGAAACTCGAAAATGAAAATTTCAGGTGCGAGCTTTTCTTGCTTTGGGCACCGCACGGCAAGAAAGACTGATGTAATGGCATTGGCTGCATGTTTTATACCCCTGACGACCTGACGTCATGGAAGAAGGGACAGCAACCGACGCGGGACCCAAGACTTTGTTAATCAGGTCGACTGAGGGCTACCTGCAAGCAGATAACCCAAATGTAATGACTGCGACAGTGAAACACAAAGAATATCTGTACTATGTTCTTAGTGTTTCACTGTTGCAGTCATCACCTTTGGGAAGATTCCCAAAGCTGAGGAGAGGGATGGCAGGATTAGTTAGAGCCCTAGGCATAGGTCAACAAGCACTGCAGATGCAAACCCTGTCCTAGCATTAGAGAAAAGAGGTAGGTGGCAATGCTTTTTAAAGGTATGGACAGAGGTCCAGGTGGCAGCTTCCAAGATGTCCCTGGTGGGAACTCCTCTGAGGAATGCTGTGGAAGTGGAGGATGCCCTAGTGGAATGGGTACGAACAGACTTAGCGGGTGGTTTCCCATGTATTCTGTAGCAGAAATGGATATAGTGTGATAACCATTTGGAAATGGTCTGTTTGGAAATGGTCTTCCCCTCTGGCCCTGGGGCAAAGCTGACAAGAAGCTGGTTTGTTTTTCTGAAGGGATTAGTATGGTCTAGGTGGTATCTGAGTTGTCTGTGCAGGTCTAGTGAGTGCAGAATTCTTTCCCCCTTGTTTTGAGGGTAAGGAAAGAAGGTAGGTAGATGTATGGCCTGGTTCAGGGTCACATCAGGTACCACCTTGGGCATAAAGGAGGGGTTAGTCCTCAGGGAGACCCTGTCTGCATGGAAAATGATGAGGGGTTCAACGGCCATGAGTGCATGAAGTTCTGAATCCCTTCTGGCTGAGGTGATAGCCAGTAGGAAAGCAGTCTTCCAGGAGAGGTATTTCAATTCTGCTGAAGTAGCAGGTTCGAAAAGTGGTAAGGTTAGTTATTCTAAAAACATAATTCAGGTCCCAGGCTGGCATGGGTGGCCTTCTGGGAGGTCTGACATTAGAAACCCCTCTGAGGAATTGTTTAATCAAAGGATGTAAGAAATGGGGCTGGTCTGCTTCAAAATGAGCTGAAATGGCTGAGGCATAGATTTTAATAGAAGAGAAGGAGAGGCCACTATTGAGTAACTTGGCTAGGTTGTCCAGGATAAGAGGGATGGAAGGTTGTGAGGTACTGCCCACAGGAACATAATCTTTTCCATTTCCCTGCGTAAGATTTTCTGGTGCTGGGCCTTCTGGCCTCTGTGATAATGTCTAGGACCTGTTTAACACGGACCCCTTGTTTGCTTTTAAAGTATTAGCCATGGTGACAGTTTCTGACCAGCATTTCCCCGCCACCTGGGTCAAGAAGTCTGAGATCAGGAGAAGTTGCCTGGAAGGCTATAATGTCAGGCTGCGCAGTAAGGGGTACTGATGCTGTCTGGGCATATCTGGAGCAATGAGGATGGCCTTTGGTCTCTCTTCCCTTATCTTGATCAGTACCTTGGGAATAAGAGGCAGAGGAGGGAATGCGTACACAAGCAGGGAGTTCCAGGGGAAGGTCAAGGCATCCACCTTCCATGCTAGGTGGTGATACTCCTGGAACAGAATTTTTTTAGTTGGTGATTGAGGTGCAAAACAGAGAGATCCATCTCTGGAGTTCCCCACTCCTGAATGACTTGCAAAAAGATTTTTCTGTGGAGCTGCCATTCGTGGGGGTCCAGTAAATTTCTGCTTAAGTGGTCTGCCAGAGTGTTGCTGATCTCTGATAGGTATTGGGCAATTAGGTGTAATCCCATGGAGGAGGCTGTCAGCCAGAGGTTCATGGCTAGCTTCCACAGAGGGTAAGATTGGGTCCTTCCCTGTTTGTTGATGTACTACATTACTGGGGTGTTGTCTGTTTTGATAAGGAGAACCCCTGGCCTAAGATGGGGTTTGAAGGATGTCAGAGCCTTTTGTACTGCCATCATTTCCTTCTGATTGATGTGTAAGGGAAGGTGCTGGGAATCCCAAAGACCTTGGGTGCACCTGCCTGCTAGGTGAGCGCCCCAAGCAATGTCTGATGTGTCGGTGGTGATGGCCTGGCTTGTAGGGTAGAGGAATGAAGGGAAGACCCTTGGAGTGCTGACACCAAAGGTTTTTTCAGATACCACTGAAGTTCACCGTGAAGCTTGTCCATAGGAATTAGAAGGATGCAAAATGCCATGTACCCCAAAGCTTGCAGGAACTTCCTCACAGTGAAGCGAGTTCTGGAAGCCAGCTGGGTGGAGTAGAGAGGCAGGAAGCTCTGCTTTTCTGGGGATAGGAAGGCCATTTGGGATGCTGTGTCCAGCAGTGCTTCCAGCAGTGCTCCCAAGAAAATGATCTTCCTGGAGGGTATTTGCTTTGATTTCTTCTCGCTGATGTTGAGCCCTAGGGAAGTTAGGAGGGTTTTCACAAAGAGAAGGTCCTGGAGCAGCTCTTCTTTGCACTCTGCCTGAGTGAGGCAGTCATCCAGATAAAGGTAAATCTGTATATTTCTCTGTCTGCAAAATGCTACGGCCGGGGCTAAGCATTTGGTGAATACTCTGGGTGAAGTAGATAAGCCAAAGGGTAGCGAACAGAACTGAAAGTGTTGTGAGCCTGCTCTGAAGTGCAGGAATTTCCTGCAGGACTCCCTTATGGGGATGTGGAGGTAGGCATCTTTTAGGTCTAGGGTCACTAGCCAGGCATTTTTTGTCAGCATAGGCAGCAGCTGCTTGCAAAGTTAGCATTTTGAATTTGGGGGCCATCAGGGAAGTGTTCAGAATGGATAGATCCAGGATGGGGGACCAAGTGCCCTCTTTTTAGGGAACAAGGAATAGTCTGGAATAAAAGCTTTTGCCTGTTTGATCTAAGGGGACAGGTTCTACTGCCCCTTGGGATATGAGAGTCTGGACCTGTTTCAATGCCTCTGCCCACTAATTTGGAGGCAAGTCTGGGTACCCTATTGGAAATGGGATTTCGTTGAAAGAGAATTTGTATACCAGAAAAATGATCTTTACAACCCACTGGTCCTTTGTTACAGAAAGCAAATTTTCTTTGCAGAGGAAGAGCCTTCCTCCTACCTTTTGGTGAGTGAAAGGAGGGTGGGGGGGGGGGGTCATTGAGAGTTTTTGCTATAGAAGGGTGGCTTAGAACTCCCTAGCTTTGGGGCGAAAGTGGTCCACTGTTTGGTTCTCTGCTGCCCCTGGTATAGGGGCCTGGGTGGTCTGTCCCTGCGGGGCTTACCTTGGCCCTGTCTGCTAAGTGCAGGGAATGACCAATGCTTAGATGGAAAGTTCCTGCTGAACCTGGGAGGTTGAACCTGAAAGAAATCTTTTACTGTTTGCATAGATTTTGCTTTGTCTTCCATATTTTTAAAGCTTCTCCTTTTGCTCCAAACAAGCAGTCCTTATTCCAGAGGTGCATCAATTAGTTTAGACTTGACAATCAGGGAGAGGTTGTTCCTTTAACCATGCATATCTCCTAATGACAGATCCTGACACAGCTGCCCTGATTGAGGCTTCTAGGGTGTCATATCCACAGTGTAATGAGTGTTTGGCCACTTGACAAGTAGAGTGCAGTAAATCTGCTAACTCTTTCAAACTGGCACAGTGAGGAAAGGTTGAAATCTTTTGTTTTAATAGTTCCAAAGTGTGTTGTTGATATTTTAACATATGGAACGGACAGTTGAGTGCTCTGATAGCCAAGGTTGCAGAGGTGTATATTTTTTTACCCCATCTGTCTAGAGCTCTAGACTCCTTGTCAGAAGAAACAGGATTCTTGGCAGAACTAGTCTTAGCTCCTTTAGAGGTCCCTGTGTAATGACCTCTGGGTCTGCAGCAGGATTTCTGTACAGGTATTTCTGAGAATCCGGTACTCTGTAATACCTGTCAGGTTTACTGGGAGCAGGTGGGAGGGCGTCAGGGGCTAAGCTGGATTCATGGAAAACATCATCCACCACTTCTAAAATAGGGAGGATGGCCAGGGGTCTGTGCTGGGCCAGGTCCAGAAATTCTGTAAGTCTTTTCTTAGACTGGGGAAAATCCTGAGATTCCCATTGGAAATGTTCCCCGAGGGTGTAAATGGTTTCCCCAAAGGAAAGGTCTTCTGGTGGGGAGGCAGAAGGAATGGATTCCTCTGCATCTGAATCCTCATAAGCAATCAGAGGTGGTTGTTCCTTTTCAAAATCTAAATAGTCAGATTCCTCGGAATCCTGTTCTGTCATAATTTCTGGAGAAGGGTGTCTTTTCCTTTTAGAAGTTGTGGCCCGACTACCCCTGATAAGGGAGATGAGATCCTCCGCCATTTTAAGCATTTGTGCTTGGGGTGATGGAGCAGGAGCAAGATGGTGGCTAGAGGCAGATTTTTCTAGGAGTGGCCTGGCTTCTAGGCCTAAGAGTATCTGCTGGTTTGACAGAAATGGTAGTCGAATGAGATGTCGTTTTTTGTCTAGATTCGGTAGTGTGAAAGGCCTCCTTGGAAGCCAATGCCTGCATCGCAGCTCCGGACCCAACCAATGTAGAGAAAGCTCCAGACCCAACCAATGTAGAGAAAGCCAAAGGAGATTTCTGCGGCATACCAGACTTCGAAAGAGTCTCGGTAGAGGCCTGCGTAGATATCTAATCGAGCATCAGGTGCTGCGAAAGTGGCTCACTGAATTCCTGAGAACTGAAGACCTGCTTAGCTGTAGAGTCATCGGAAGGCTTAGCCTTGTGTGGTCTATCTCGATCTTTATCTCTGTGTTTTTTCGGAATGTCCACGGATTGTTGGCTGACGGATGCCATTTCGGAATGCAAAGACGGAAGACGAAAATACCTGCCTACAATAAGAGCTCTAAGGCGAATGGTTCTTGTGTTAAAGAGGGCACAGAACCGGCAACAGGGGACGTTGTGCTCTGGGCCTAAACAAGTGATGTAGTATGGAAGTCTCGGTGCTGGATCTGCTTTCCACAGGTTAGACATTTGTTAACTTTTTCAGACATCGGTTAGTGCAAGGAAAAAGGATCCCCAACGGGGTACTTAGCTTTAGACGTTTTCAGCTGAAATTCAAACTCTCTTACGAACTGCTTCTGCTACGGGCTCCATGGCAAGAAAGACTGGTGGAATGGCATTGGCTGCCTTGCTTTATAGCACTGATGACCTGACGTCAGACTAAAAGGCGACAGCAGCTGACGCAGAAAAACATTAGACTCTGGTATTCGGGCCAGCCGAGGGCTACCACAGCAGGGATAACCCACAGGTGATGACTGCAAAAGTGAAACACGAAGAACATCCTATATGATGTTTAACAAAATAAATTAAGCTGCTTTAACAACCCTTAAATATGTGTGAAAACAGAACAAAAGCAAACAGGAAAGCAGTCCATGCTTTTTTCCCCAAAGGAGGATTTATTAAAAGTGATGCTTTCAGTGTTTTAGATGCGTAGGACTTCGTTACAGAAAAATCACATGCATTTGCTAATGAATATTAGGTTACTCATCTAATAATTACAATATTTGGTGTGCATTAGAACATAGAGCATGTTAATTTCCTTTTACTGTAGAAATTTCAGCTGATTACAATGCAATCAGCGAACGAAGACTATTTACAAACCCTGCATATTCCAAAGGATCTTAAACACCCTATCACAGAGACACTTTCTAAAGGTACTTTCCAAAACAAAAAAATATATCCTCCATGGGATCTGAGAACATATCATTTGCCTGCTGCACAGCACTGAACCATGCAGTGGTGGACTCACTCCTACAGCTTTTCAACATAAGCTCAGCTACTAGCTTTGTACCAGAGGTATAGGGTACAGCAGCTGTGATGCCACTTCAGAAGGGCAGTGTCAGTACACATACATAAGCCTGATGAGCCTCATCTGCAAGGCCATGGAATGGGTCACAAATGATCCATTAAACTATGATAATAAAAATCTTATGTAAGACTTCATCCCGTCAGTTTGAATTTTTTTAAGAGTGGATCCCATTTAATTAATCTGGTAAACTTATTTGAAAGCGTAACACAAGCCGTGCACAGTGGTCATGCTAGCCATGCAGCATATCTTGACCTCCCCAAAGCATTTGATATATACCACATGCTAACATAGTTATCAAGTAAAAGAGTTCCAAATCGATCCGTATGTAGTTAGGTAGATAGCAAACTGGCTGAGGAAGAGAATCTATACTGTGAGGGTGGTACATGCCCCCTGAGACAGCATGAAAATAACCATACTATAAATTCTACTATTCTGAATATACTTCTCTGATCTCCAAGTTAAAAACCGATATCTCTGGTTAACCAGAGGAAGTTATGTCTTACCATAACATTCCATCTGTATTGTTGATCCTCGTTCAGTCATTATGCCTGGGTATTGATTCCGACCTCGGAACCAAGCCGGCCATCTTCCAAGCTCGCGACAGCCACAAACTCTCGTGCTAAACTCTTACACACAATTCCCCATTCTCTGTTACCTCAGATTGAGTTTGCAAGTCAAAGGAAGTAGAGGCTACCTCTGGTCAAAGAACCTACTGGAACAGGATGATGAGATAGTACAGTTTTGTACCTACCATAAATGTAGATGTTCGAGTGCTAATACAGCTGCAGTCATTACAGATGGGTTCTCCTGCCGTTAGGCGGGTCCTCGGTCGGCCGAATTCCAAAGTCTAGGTCCAGCGTCGGTTGTCGTCGCTTCTTCCCTGACGTCAGTGCGACAGGGGTACAAAGGAACCAGCCGAAGCCATTTTCTTCAGTTTTTCTTGCCCCAGATGTCAGGTACCCCCAGAAGGAAGGCAATACATGAATTTGTGTGATAATGCAGTGCAATATAATCAAAATACAGTAGTTGCAAGCAAATACATCATAAATGAAAACCCCAATCAGGTTGTAAGAGGATGTGTTAGCCTATAGGCCTGTCCCAAGAGGGGAAGGAGGGAGGGAAACCTGGACTGCAGCTGTATTAGCACTCGAACATCTACATTTATGGTAGGTACAAAACTGTACTATGTTCGTCGTGCATACAACTGCAGTCATAACAGATGGGTAGAATCCCAAAGCTAAGAAAGGGGTGGTAGGCACTAGGTGGAACTAGGAGGAGCCAAAATGCCCTGCAAGACTGCAGTGACAAAGCCTGCTCTAGATTTGGAGTATAATGGTAGGTTGTAGTGCTTGGAGAAGGTATGCACAGAACTCCAAGTGGCTGCTTCCAAAATACCCTTGGTAGGAACTCCTCTGAGGACGGCTGCAGAGGTGGCTGTGGCCCTGGTGGAATGAGTTCTAATGTCTGTAGGAACAGTTTTGCCATGAAAGGAATAGCAAAAGCGTATGCAGGGGGCTATCCATTTTCAGATTGTCTGTTTGGAAATTGACTTCCCTTGAGCTCCTACCGCATAGGCCACAAAGAGCTGTTCTGATTTTCTGAAAGGCTTTGTTCTGTCCAAATAATAACGCAGTTGTCTGTGGATGTCCAAGGAATGTAGTAATCTCTCCCCTTTGTTTTGAGGATTAGGATAAAAAGTAGGTAAATGTATGGCCTGATTTAAAGCTACCCTGGATACCACTTTAGGCATAAAAAGGACAGGTTGGCTCGTAAGGAAACTCTGTCCTGATGGAAGATGATAAAAGGCTGGACAGCCATGAGAGCCTGTAGTTCTGAAACTCTACGAACTGAGGTGATAGCCAGAAGGAAAGCTGTTTACCAGGACAAATTGCAAATCTGATGAGGCAGCTGGCTCAAAGGGAAGCAAGGTCAGTTTTTCCAGAATGAAATTAAGATCCCAAGCAGGTATTGGTTGTTTCCTTGGAGGCCTTAAATTCTTAGCCCCTCTGAGGAACTGTCTTAAGAGAGGGTGAGAGAATAAAGGCGGATCAGTGTTGTATTCTGCAGAAATGGCTGAGGCATGGATTTTGATGGAGGAGAAAGAAAGTCCACTGCTTAACAGTTCAGCCAAATATTGTAGTATTTGAGGTAAATTCAGTTTTCCAGGATCCTGGCCTTTTTTCTCATTCCAGACACAAAAACGTTTCCATTTTGCAGAGTAAGCTTTTCTAGTTGATGGCCTTCTGGCCTCCAAAATGACATCCTGCACCTCCTTCGAGAGTAGGGCCTGTTGTGATGCTAAGGAATCTTCCATGCGGCTAGATTGAGTGTTTTTAGCTGGCTGTGAAGAGTTTTGAAACTGTGCTGAGTCAGAAGAAGAGGCATTACAGGCAGGGTCCATGGTGGGGAATGCGTCAGGCTCCTCAGGAGTGGGTACCAGTGTTGCCTTGGCCAGTCCGGAGCAATGAGGATCATCTTTGGTCTGTCTGCTTTGGTCTTTAATAGAACTTTGGGCAGCAGAAGAAGAGGAGGGAAGGCATAAACTGTCATTGATGTCCAACTGAGGGAAAGAGCGTCCACTCTCCAGGCATTTGGATGGAAGATCCTTGAGCAGAATTTTATCAATTGATGATTCTTGTGGGAGGCAAAGAGATCTATGTCTGGCCTTCCCCATTCTTGGATTAATTCTGTAAAAACTTTTGGATGCAATTTCCATTCGTGTGGATCTGTCATATTCCTGCTTAGGTTGTCTGCCAGCGTGTTTTCCTTGCCTGGCAAGTACTGTGCTTGTAGTTCCATTTGTAAGTCCATGGCCATGTTGCAAAGTGACATGGCCAGTCTGCATAGGGGGTAAGAATGTGTTCCTCCCTGTTTGTTTATGTACCACATAACTGTGGTGTTGTCCATTCTTATCAATAGTTGACCTGGTTGTAGAAGGTCCTTGAAAGCTATAATAGCATTTATTACTGCTAGCATTTCTTTTTGATTGATGTGAAGGCGCTTTTCTTTTTGGGACCATTTGCCCTGAATGCACCGATCTGTCATGTGCGCCCCCCAGGCGTAGTCCGAGGCGTCTGTTGTGATGACTTGATTTGCTTGAGGCTTGCTGAATGGAAGACCTGTGTTTGTTTGACATGCTTGAGCCCACCACAGAAATTCCTTTTGCAGACATGGAATTAGTGGGATTATTGTTTCCAAACTGTGGCTGTGTTGAGACCATATGTTTTTCAGGTACCACTGCAGTTTCCTCATATGCAGCTTTGCACATGGGATTAGTAAGATGCAAGATGCCATGAATCCCAGAGCCTGCAGGATTTTCCTTGCAGTCAGCCTGGTGCAATTTGCTAGTGTTCTGAAGTATTGAATTAGTTGCCCCTGCTTCTCTGGCGTGAGGTAGGCCATCTGGATGTTTGTGTCCAAATTGGCACCCAGGAAAATTATCTTCCGAGAGGGTATTAGCCTTGATTTCTTTTTGTTGACTGTGTATCCCAGAGAGTTCAATAACATTATTGCATAAGCCAGATGTTTCAGAAGAATGTGTTTGCTGTCCGCTTGGATCAGGCAGTCGTCCAAATAGGGGGTATATTTGTATCCCTTGAAGTCTGCAGTAGGCAATTACTGATGCCAGGCATTTCGTGAATACTCTGGGCGCAGTAGATAAGCCAAAGGGCAATGCAGAGAATTGATAATGGGTTGAACCTGCAAGAAATCTGAGGTACCTTCTGCAATTTTGTCTGATTGGGACATGCAGGTATGTCTCCTTGAGGTCCAATGTTACCAGCCAAGACTCCTTGCCCAGCATGGGAAGAAGTTGCTGTAGAGTGAGCATCTTGAATTTTGGTACGAGTAGAAATGTGTTTAGGATGGATAGATCCAAAATAGGTCTCCAATCTTTTCCCTTCCTTGGCACCAGAAATAGCCTGGAATAAAAACCTTGACCTTGTTCGTGCGTAGGTACCTCTTGAATAAATAGCTTTCATGTTTATGAGATCTGAAATTTGCCTTTGTGACTCTGCCCTTTGATTGTGTGGCAGGTTTGGCATGCCTCTCATTTTTGGAAGGGTGTGAAAATGGAATTTGTAGCCTCTGTTTATAATGTCCAGGATCCATTTGTCCCTTGTGACAACATGCCAATTTTTTGAGAATAATGCCAGCTTTCCTCCTAAGGGGGCTGCCATTTGAGACCTGGTTGGCATGCAAAGGGGAAAGTCATTGGATTTGCTTTCTGAAAGATTGCGAGTTGTCCTCACCACCTCTTTGTGTAGGAGCTTGCCATTGTCTGCCTCTATACGATCCTTGGGATTGACCTCTGCCCCTCGGGCGCCTGTATCTGCCTCTTTGGAGTCTGCCTGTGGCAGGAAAGGACCAGTTTTTGGAAGGCCAATTTCTACTAAAACGTGGGGGTTGAACCTGTAGAAATTCTTTCACAGTTTGCATTGATTTAGCCTTTTCCTCCATTTTCCGTAATACTTCCTCAGCATTAGCACCAAATAGTACATCCTTTTGAAGAGGGGCGTCTAGTAATTTAGCTTTGACATGATCAGGCAAGGCTTGTTCCTTGAGCCAGGCATGCCTACGTATGACTGATCCTGTAACAGCAGCTCTACATGAGGCCTCTAGAGCATCAAAACCACATTGTAAGGTATGTTTACCCACTTGTTCTGCACTATGCATCAAATCCTGCAACTCCTTCAAGTCTGGTTGTTCAGGTTGTGACATTTTACTTTTCAATTGTGATAACAAAAACTGTTGGTATTTTAACATATGAAACTGACAGTTTAAGGCCCTCATGGATAAGGTAGCCGAGGTATATACCTTTTTTCCCCACCTTTCTAAGGATCTGGAATCTCTCTCGGAAGGCAATGGATTTTTGGCAATGGAGGCCTTAACTCCCTTGGGGCCCTGTGTGATGGTTTCTGGGTCAGCAACATGGCTTTTGTATAGAAATTGGTGCGAGTCAGGAACCCTGTAGTACCTGTCAGGCTTAACTGGAGCTGGAGGTAGAGAGTCCGGGTTAAGGCAGGCCTCCGAGTAAACATAATCTAGTATGTCCAAGACAGGAGGTATAGCCAGAGGCCTGTGCTGGGGTAACAAGAGAAATTCCCTGAGCCTTTTCTTGGAATCTGAATAATCCTGGCCTTCCCAGTGGAAGTGTTCCCTTAAGGTATGCAAAGTTTCCCCAAATGAGTAATCCTCAGGGGGGGATACAGAAGGGATGGACTCCTCCGCATCAGAGTCTTCAAAAGGGGAGTAAGACTGTTCCTGATCATCAGAGTGCTCTGAAATAATGGAGCCCTGATCAGAGGAGGGGGAATCTTCCTCCACTCTGGGCCTTTTGTCCGGTGGGGGCTGAGAACATCTGATTAGAGTAATTAAATCCTCAGCCATTTTAAGCATCTGTTTCTTAGGCATGGGGCCTGGAAATGGGCCCTGTGTAGCTGGTCTCAGAGTTCATGGTTGCTTTAGACTTTGTGAAAGCCTTGATGGAGAAAGAAGAGGAAGGTCTGAAGACACCCTGAGTGGAGGTGGACCTGTCCACATTCTGTGTTTCAACGCCAAGAGTGGCTTCAGTATCTGTAGTCGGGGTGTGGGCCGAGGATCCTGCGACCTCGGGCACAGGAGACAACGTCAAAGATGTGTCTTCGGTAATCAGGGGCTGCGTAGGCGCCTCGCTGAGAACCGGACCACATGTAGTCGGCTTTGGCGTGGTGTCGGTAGAGGCCACGGACCTCGTGTGTCCGTCCTTGTCTTTGCGTTTTTTAGACAAAACCGGAGTCGGAGTATCCGATGACATAGTATAGTTAAATGCTTTCCCAAGATAATGCTGGGCGAACTCCGCCCGACGCTTAATAGTGCGTTTGTTGAATGTAGCACAAAAGCGACAGACCGAGATGTCGTGGTCTGGGCCTAAACAAGGTATACAGAGGGAATGGAAATCCTTATGCGGTATTTGCTTCCCACAAGAAATACAATTATTAACTTTGTCTGACATCGGTCTGAGGCAAGAAAAGTTTCCGACGGGTACTTAGCTTTTAAGAAGACTTCGGTTTCCAAATTTTTGTAATCTCAGGAGCTGGCCGACCGGCACTTGCGAACTGCTTCTGCTTCGGGCACCGCGCAGCAAGAAAGACTGAAGAAAATGGCGTCGGCTGGTTCCTTTATACCCCTGTCGCACTGACGTCAGGGAAGAAGCAACGACAACCGACGCCGGACCTAGACTTTGGAATTCGGCCGAACGAGGACCCGCCTGACGGCAGGAGAACCCATCTGTTATGACTGCAGCTGTATGCACGATGAACATCCACTATAAGCCTGAGGAGGGGAAAGGAGGGAGGGTCGTAATGACTGAACGAGGATCAACAATACAGATGGAACGTTATGGTAAGACAACTTCTTTATCTGATATGGTTAATCCTCGTTCATTCCTTATGCCTGGGACAGAGTCCCCAGCTATCTTTATTCCTGGGAGGCTCTCATGGAAGAATGTTCCTGAGCACCATTGAACCAAATGACGCTCTTCCTCTGGAGGCCAAATCCAATTTGTAATGACTGATGAAGGTATGAGGTTTAGCCCAAGTTGCAGCTGCACAAATGTCAGGTAAGGAAGCTCTAGCATGAAAGGCAGCAGAAGTTGCGACCGACCTAGTGGAACGAGCCCCAACTGCTGTAGTCAAAGGAATATTGTCAGTTTTGTAAATAAATGTTACACAGTTTTTTAATCATTTAGCCAATGTGACCTTAGAAACAGCACATCCGAGTCTAGGACCAGAATAGGCCAGGAATAGTTGATCTAATCTGCGAGAAGCCTTAGTTCTGTCCAGATAGAAACAAATTTGCCTGTGAATGTCAAGGGTATGTAGACAACACTCTCCTCTGTTAGAATGATTGGGAATGAAAACTGGCAATTCAATGGATTGGTTAATGGACATTTCAGAGATCACTTTTGGTAGGAAGGAAGGATTAGTTCTCAATGACACTATCTTTATGAAAGATTAAGTAAGGCTGTTTGATGCATAGAGCTTGAAGTTCAGAGATAATGTCTGGCCGAAGTAATGGCGACCAAGAACAAAGTTTTCCAAGAAAGAAACTTGAGGTTGCATGAAAAAGCTGGTTCAAAGGGAGCCGCAGTCCATGCTTGCAGGACTAAAGACAGATCCTATGGCTGGCTAGGTTCTCTAAAAGGGGGTTTTCAAATGATTAACGCATTTTAGAAAAGTCTTGCATAATTTGTGTGACATAAGAGAAGAGTCATGGACACCATTGTGAAAATTAGATACCGCGGCCAAATAAACTCGAAAGGTAAAAGCAGATTGGCCAGATTGGAATAAACTGGACAGGTACTCCAGTACTACCGGTGCTGGTGCTGAAAAAGGGTCCATCTCTTTTTCCTTCAGCCAAATGGTAAACCTTTTCCACTTGCTGAGATAAGTAGTTCTGGTGGAAGACTTATGAGATGCAATAAGAATGTCACGTACTGGGGAAGAAAGATCAGTCTGCCTGGAAATCACTGGAAGTCGAGGAACCAAGCTATGAGCTTCAGGCTGTTCAGGTTGGGGTGAATCAGTTTCTGCAGATGAGAGATCAAATCCGGAGTTGGATCGAGAATCCATGGTTGATCTAGCAGGTGAGGCCATAAGAGAGCGTCCTTGGGTGACTGTCCCCGAGAGGGAATCAGGACAAAGTAATTGCTGCACTTGTAGTTGGTTGGGGATGCAAAAAGGTTGCAGCTAGGGAAACCTCAGCGGTTGAAAATCTCTGCCACTATAAGAGGATTCAGAGACCACTCGTGTGGTTGCAGAATGCACCTGCTCAATCTGTCTGCTATCATGTTGGAACTCCCAGGAATGTGCGTTGCTAAAAAAAGCAGTTGGTAGCCATCGCTTAGTGCCATATCCTCATGGCCTCCCGACAGAGTGGGTAGGATTTGGTTCCGCCTTGTTTGTTGATGTACCAGACTACAGCCATGTTGTCCAATTGTATTGCAATCGTCCCCGATGAAAGGAGGGGATGAAATGCTTGCAATGCTAGAAGCACTGCCCTCAGTTCTAGAACATTTACATGCAGATCAGCCTCTAGGTCCGACCACATGCCTAGTACAGTCTTCCCCCTGAAAAAGCCCCACCCCCACCCCATCAAGGAGGCATCCGTGATCACTGTGGCTTTGGGCTGTTGAGGTGTGAAGGGGCAAGACCATTGCGACAGGTTCTGCAACATCCACCAAATCAAGTCTTGTTTGCATCTCTGAGTCACCCGAATCTGGGATGAGAGAGGAAACTGAAAAGGGTACCACTGGGTGAGCAGTAACCATTGTAAAAGCCTCATGTGAAACCTCGCGAAGGGGACAATGGTGATGGAAGCTGCCATGAAACCCAACAGCTGGAGAACAGAATGTGCTGTCGATCTTTCCCTTGAGAGGATGGGTATGAGTTGTTGTTTTATTCTTAAAATTCTTTGTATCCAACAGGACCCCAATGAATTATATGGATTGGGATGGGGATAGTTTGGATTTTTGCCAGTTTACAGTTATGCTTAACCTTTCTGCAGTGTGAAGAGAGTATGCCAAGGCTTTTTCCAATAGATGTCTGCTGGGGGGCAGTGATGAGCCAGTCATCTAGGTATGGAAACACCCGGAATCCTTGCAGTCGCAGGTGAGCTGCGACGACTGCCATGCACTTGGTGAATACTCTGAAGGCTGCAGAGTCCGAAGGGCAGTACTTGGAACTGGTAATAACTGGCTCCCGCATGGAAGTAAAGGAATCTTCTTGATGGTCTGTCCACCTTTATGTGGTAGTACGCATCTTGAAGATCTATAGAGCACATCCAATCACCTGCCTCCAGGAGTGGGAGGACAGACTGTACTGTGACCATCTGGAATTTCTGTACTTCTACGAATTTGTTTAGTACACTGAGATCAAAAATTGGTTTCCAGTCCCTGGCCTTTTTTGGCACTAAAAATAATCTTGAGTAGAATCCGGATCCTATTTGGTCTGGTGGGACTATATGGATGACTCTTTCTTAGTAGCTTTGAAATCTCTAATGCTGCTTCTACCCTTTGACTGGGTGGAACGTCGGGTAAGCTCCTTAGTGGGGCGGGACTAAGATTGAAAGAAATATGATAACCTCTGGTTATTATCTCTCGTACCCAAGAATCGGTGGTAATGGTTAGCCAGGCAGAAGGGTACAAAGAGAAACGACCCCCAAACGCTTCCAGAGGAAAGCAGTTGGGTTGCTCTTCAGGAGCGCTGGTAGGACTGGGCCAGAGAAAGAATATCTGGAACCCTGGTTATGTGGACCTCCTCAGTCCCAAAAGGGGAGTCTTCCATACGAGTGTCCCCCTCTGCCTCTAGGGGAAAACTCGGCTCGTGTCACGGATAGAACCCTCAGACTTTTTGTGCCACATCTTAACACTCTTCTGGTTTCTGGAGAAAGCCCATTGAGGGGAAGAATAGTGGACACCCACGGCAGAAAGGGTCTTACAGTCCTGTTCACACCTAGCCAGTGTGTCTTTAACCTTGGGTCCAAACAACGAAGAGGATTCAATGGGAGCATTTAGAAAGGAAACCTTGAAAGGTTCCACGAAATCACACAAGAGCATCAAGGCATGCTGTCTCATGACTATGCCTGCACCTGCTGCTCTAGCTGCTCCTTCTGATGCGTGAGAAATCAGATGCATGGAGGAGTTAGAAATCGATCCAAGGATGGCTAATTGTGAGGCCACTTTGTCCCGGACCTCAGACACCACTCCGGACAAGGTTGTAGAGAGCTCAGAAATTAAGTCTCTTTAAAGCCTGGTAAAATGTGCCATATAATTCAGGGACCTGACTGCAAAGGTTGCTGATGCAAAGGTACACTTCCCTAATCTGTCCAGCACCCAGGACTCTGTTGGGCAGGTGAACAGTTTGGCTTTCTTCCGCCAGATCTTTCTTTGTTGCAGCCGCCACCACCAGGGCATCTACAGGAAGACCTTTGGACAGTACAGTTTTGTACCTACCATAAATGTAGATGTTCGAGTGCTCATACAGCTGCAGTCATTACAGATGGGTTATCCTGCCGTCAGGCGGGTCCTCGGTCGGCCGAATTCCAAAGTCTAGGTCCGGCGTCGGTTGTTGTCGCGTCTTCCCTGACGTCAGTGCGGCAGGGGTATAAAAGAGGCAGCCGACGCCATTTTCTTCAATTTTTCTTGCCCCAGATGTCAGGTGCCCCCAGAAGGAAGGCAAAACATAATTTTATGCAAACATGCAATATAGAAAAATCAAAAAACAGTAGTTGCAAGCAAATACACCATAAAAGAATACCCCAAATAGGTTGTATGATAAGGTGTTTGTCATAAGGCCTGTCCTAAGAGGGGACGGGGGGGGGCAACCTGGACTGCAGCTGTATGAGCACTCGAACATCTACATTTATGGTAGGTACAAAACTGTACTATGTTCATCGTGCATACAGCTGTAGTCATTACAGATGGGAAGAATCCCAAAGCTAAGTAAGGGTGGTAGGCACTAAGTGGAACTAGGAGGAGCGAGGATGCCCTGCAAGACTGCTGTGGCAAAACCCGCTCTAGATTTAGAGTATAGTGGAAGGTGATAGTGCTTGGAGAAAGTGTGCACTGAACTCCAAGTGGCTGCTTCCAAAATGTCCTTGGTAGGGACCCCCCTGAGGAAAGCTGCAGAGGTAGCTGTGGCCCTGGTGGAATGGGATCTGATGCAGGTAGGCAGAGTTTTTCCATGAAATGAGTAACAAAAGCGTATGCAGTGGGCTATCCATTTTGAAATTGTCTGTTTGGAAATAGCCTTTCCTTGAGCACCTGTAGCATAGGACACAAAGAGTTGCTCAGATTTCCTGAATGGCTTTGTTCTGTCCAAATAATAACGAAGTTGTCTGTGAATGTCCAAGGAATGTAGTAGTCTTTCCCCTTTGTTTTGTGGATTTGGATAAAAGGTAGGTAAGTGGATAGTCTGATTCACAGCTACACTGGATACTACCTTTGGCATAAAGGTAGGGTTGGTTCGTAAGGAAACTGTCCTGATGGAAAATGATGAATGGTTGCACAGCCATGAGGGCCTGTAGCTCCGAAACCCTGCGTGCTGAGGTGATAGCCAGAAGAAAGGCTGTTTTCCATGACAAGTACTGTAGTTCTGTTGAAGAAGCTGGCTCAAAGGGGGGAAGGGTCAGCTTTTCCAATACAAAGTTGAGGTCCCAAGCAGGGACTTTTGGTTTCCTTGGGGGTTTTATATTTTTTGCCCCTCTGAGGAACTGTCTTAAGAGAGGATGCGAGAACAAAGGAGGATCAGTGTTGTATTGTGCAGAAATGGCTGAAGTGTGGATCTTGATGGAGGAGAAGGAAAGTCCACTGTTTAACATCTCAGCTAGGTACTGTAAAATTTGAGGTATATTTATTACCAAAGGATTCTGGCCCTTTTCTTGATTCCAGGCACAAAATTGTTTCCATTTGGCGGAGCAGGCTTTTCTAGTAGAAAGTCTTCTGGCCTCCAAGATGACATCCTGCACCTCCTTGGAGAGGAGAGTCTGTTGGGAAATTAAGGAATTCTCCATGCAGCTAGATTTAGGGTTTTGAGCTGGCTGTGAAGGGTTTTGTAGTTGTGCTGGGACAACAGAAGAGGGACTAGAGATAGGATCCATGGTGGGGAATGTGTCAGGCTCTTCAGGAGCGGATACCAGTGTTGTCTTGGCCAGTCTGGAGCAATGAGAATCATTTGCGGCCTCTCTGCTCTGGCTTTTAATAGAACTTTGGTCAGTAGAGGAAGAGGCGGAAGGCATAAACTGTCAATGTTGTCCAATTGAAAGAGAGTGCGTCCACTTTCCAGGCCTGTGGATGATAGGTCCTTGAACAAAATTTTTTCAACTGGTAATTTCTGTGGGTAGCAAATAGATCTATGTCTGGCTGGCCCCATGCCTGAGTTATCTTTGTGAAAACTTGAGGATGCAACTTCCATTCGTGTGGATCCGTCATATTTCTGCTTAGGTTGTCTGCCAGTGTGTTTTCCTTCCCTGGCAGGAATTGTGCCTGTAGTTGAATTTGCAATTCCAGTGCTGTGTTCCATAGGGTCATGGCTTGCCTGCACAGGGGGTATGAAATGAGTTCCCCCCTGTTTGTTTATGTACCACATCACTGTGGTGTTGTCTGTCTTTATCAATAACTGGCCTGGATGCAGTAGGTCTTTGTAGGTCATAAGAGCATTTTGCATGGCTAGCATCTCCTTTTGGTTGATGTGTAGGTGCTTCTCTTTTTGGGACCATTTTCCCTGAATGCACTGATCTGCCATGTGTGCTCCCCAGGCGTAGTCTGAGGCGTCTGTTGTGATGATTTGAGTTGCTTGAGGTACACAGAAAGGAAGACCTGTGTTTATTTGGCATGCTTGAGCCCACCACAAAAATTCCTTTTGAAGGCATGGAATGAGTGGTATAATTGTTTCCAAGCTGTGGCTGTGTTGAGACCATAAGTTTTTTAGGTACCATTGAAGTTTCCTCATATGCAGCTTTGCACATGGGATTAGAAGGATGCAAGATGCCATGAATCCCAGAGCCTGCAGAACTTTCCTTGCAGTTAGCCTGGTGAAAGTTGCCATTTTGCTGAAGTATTGAGACAGTTGCCCTTGTTTGTCTGGCGTGAGGTAGGCCATCTGGGTGGTTGTATTCAAGCTGGCACCCAGGAAAATTATCTGTTGAGAAGGTATTAGATTTGATTTCTTTTTGTTGACTGTGTATCCCAGGTAGTTCAACAGTTTTATTACAAACGCCAGATGCTGCAATAGTATGTCCTTGCTGTCCGCTTGGATCAGGCAGTCGTCCAGATATGGGTAGATTTGTATTCCTTGTAGTCTGCAGAAGGAGATTACTGATGCCAAGCATTTCGTAAACACTCTGGGCGCAGTAGATAAGCCAAAGGGCAATGCAGAGAATTGGTAATGGGTTGAACCTGCAAGAAATCTGAGGTATTTTCTGCAATCTTGTCTGATAGGGACATGCAGGTATGCCTCCTTGAGGACCAATGTTACCAGCCAAGACTCCTTGCCCAGCATGGGAAGAAGCTGCTGTACTGTGAGCATCTTGAATTTTGGCACCTGTAGATATGCGTTTAGGATGGATAGGTCTAAGATAGGTCTCCAATCTTTGTCTTTCCTTGGTACCAGGAATAGTCTGGAATAAAAACCTTGACCTTGTTCTTTTGCAGGTACCTCTTGAATCGCTTTCATGTCCATGAGAGTGGAAATTTGTCTTTGTGCCTCTGCCCTTTGATTTTGTGGCAGGTTTGGCATGCCTCTCATTTTTGGAAGGGTGTGAAAGTGGAACCTGTAGCCTCTGTCTATAATGTCCAGAATCCATTTGTCTTTTGTAACAATATGCCAATTTTTTGAGAATAATGCCAGTTTTCCGCCCAAAGGTGCTGCCAGTAAAGCTTTGCTTGGCAGGTATAGGAGGAAGTCATTGTGTCTGTTTTCTAAATGACTGTGATCTATCTTCTCCACCTCTTGGGGTTGGTGCTTGCCACTGTCTTGCTCTGTAAGATCCTTGAGATTGGCCTCTACCCCTTGGGCGTCTGTATCTGCCCCTTTGAGGTCTGTCCGTGGCGGGAAAGGACCAATTTTTTGAAGGCCAGTTTCTGCTGAAACGTGGAGGTTGTACCTGCAGGAAATCTTTCACTGTTTGCATTGATTTCGCTTTTTCCTCCATTTTCTTTAGTACCTCCTCAGCTTTAACACCAAACAATACATCTTTCTGAAGTGGCGCATCTAATCATTTTGCTTTGACATGATCAGGTAAGGTTTGCTCTTTGAGCCAAGCATGTCTACGTATAACAGACCCCGTAACAGCAGCGCTACATGAGGCCTCTAAAGCATCAAAACCACACTGCAAGGTATGTTTACCCACTTGCTCTGCACCATGCAACAAATCCTGCAACTCTTTCAAATCTGGTTGTTCTGGCTGTGTCATTTTGCTTTTCAACTGAGATAACAAAAACTGTTGGTACTTTAACATATGGAATTGACAGTTTAATGCCCTCATGGTTAAAGTGGCCGAGGTGTACACCTTTTTCCCCCACCTTTCTAATGCTCTGGAATCTCTCTCTGAAGGTAATGGGTTTTTAGCAGTAGAGGCCTTAATTCCCTTGGGACCCTGTGAAATAGTTTCTGGGTCAGCAGTATGGCTTTTATATAGGAACTGGTGAGAATCAGGAACCCGGTAATACCTGTCTGGTTTAACAGGAGCAGGAGGTAAAGAATCTGGATTAAGGCTGGATTCTGTGTACACATCATCCAAAATATCTAAAACAGGAGGGATAGCCAGGGGCCTATGCTGGGGGAGCAGTAGAAATTCCCTGAGCCTTTTCTTGGAATCTGAGTAATCTTGGCCTTCCCACTGAAAGTGTTCCCTCAATGTATGCAGGGTTTCCCCAAAAGAGTAGTCCTCAGGGAGGGAGACCGAGGGAATAGACTCCTCAGCATCAGAGTCTTCGAAAGGGGAATAGGCGTAATCCTGGTCCTCAGAGTGTTCTGAGGTAATAGAAGCCTGATCTGAGGAAGGATAGTCTTCCTCTAATCTGGGTCTTTTGTCAGAGGGGGGTTGAGAACCCCTGATAAGAGAAATCAAATCCTCAGCCATTTTAAGCATCTGCTTTTTAGGCATGGGGCCTTGAGAGGAGGTCTGAGGACCCTGTTTTTTGGTTTTCATGGCTGCTTTAGATTTAGTGAAGGATTTAATAGAAAAGGTGGAAGGCCTGAAGACGCCTTCAGAAATGGCAGGCCTGTCTAAATTCTGAGTTTCCCCGCCAAAAGTGGCGTTGGTATCTGCAGTAGGAATGGGGACCGAGGAGCCTGCGACCTCGGGTACTGAAGTCACCGGTAATGTAGTCTCATCGGTACTCACGGGCTGCATAGGCGCCTCGCTGAGAACTGGAGAACCGGTAGTCGGCCTAAGCGTGGTCTCAGTAATCGGTGCGGACCTCAGATGTCGGTCCTTATCTTTGCATCTTTTGCTCAAAACTGGAGTCGAGTATCCGACGACATGATAATTACATTTTTTGCCAAAATAATGAAGGGCAAACTCCGCTTAATAGTGCGCTTGTTGAATCTAGCACAAAAATGGCAGGCCGAGACGTCGTAGTCTGGGCCTAAGCAATGTATACAGAAAGAGTGGAAATCCTTATGTGGTATTTGCTTCCCACATGAAATGCAATTATTAACTTTGTCTGACATCGGTCTGAGGCAAGAAAAGTTTCCCCAACGGGGTACTTAGCTTTAAAGCAGACTTCGGCTGAAATACTTTCGTAAATCTCAGGAGCTGGCCGACCGGCACTTGCGAACTGCTTCTGCTTCGGGCACCGCGCGGCAAGAAAGACTGAAGAAAATGGCGTTGGCTGCCTCTTTTATACCCCTGCCGCACTGATGTCAGGGAAGAAGCAACGACAACCGACGCCGGACCTAGACTTTGGAATTCGGCCGACCGAGGACCCGCATGACGGCAGGATAACCCATCTGTAATGACTGCAGCTGTATGCACGATGAACATCAGTGAGGTTCACTATCTGGATGGACAGGATTTTATCTGGCCTGTGGGGAATGGCGTCAATGGCGTCAGGAGCCTTCCAAGCACGCTGCACGATGAGCTGGACAAGGTCGTCGGCAGGTGGAGTAACCCAAGAGGTAGGAGGCCGGGCACAAAAGGCTTGCATGAACACAGACTCTTCAGAGGTCAGGTTAGAGGGCTGCCAATCACCTCTTTGCTTAAGTATTTCGAGGATATCTGCAAAGGATACCTCAGAGGGTGACCGAGGGGACCCTTCCCCATCAAAGTCTGTGTCTTCCGTGACGGACTCTTCTGGGGAGTCCACGTACTTCCTCTTACACTAACTCTTGCAATGAACTTCCTCAGGGGGAGAATCTGGAGAAGAGGAGCCTCCAGTGGGAGTGTGTCCTGAAGCCCTTGTACCCGGTGTCCGCCAGAGGTGTCTTGTGTAAATTGTGGTCCAGAGAGGATGGGGGCACTGACAGCACAGGATTGCCAACAGATGCAAAAGCCTTCTTCATGATTTGGAAGGCTGGTCCACCCAAGGAGGTCACACCCCGCTCAAGCAAATCAGCCCGCTGACTGGGAGTCCCTGGATGGCTGCGAAAAACAGGAGTACATACGTCACAGCTAGCATGCAGAGCAGTGACTGGAGTGACAAGTCTCTCCTGCCACAAAAGCAACTGTGACTCCTTAGTGAGGTCCATGAAAGGAGCCGAAGTGAAGGAAGTCTGTGCTACAGCAGGGGGCTTCAAAGGCAATGAAGGAGGAGAATAAGTAGGAGTCCTTGGAGAAGGGTGATAACCTCCAAAGAAAGAGAAGTTCCTGGAGGGTTGAATACCTCCAAAAGCAATTGATTCACAAGGTGCACCACATCATGTTTCGAGAGGCTTTTAGTGGATCTCACAGACATAGCTGAATGGGAGTCAGGTCTATTCAAGGATGCAGGAAACTCTGTGCCCACAAAGTGGTCTTTAGACAGTGCTAAAATAGGCATCTGCACCGAAAACAACGGAGCCGTAAAGGCTTGTACTACTGGTGTCTGCACAGAGGAGATAATCGGTGCCGAAGGTAAGGTCTGCACAGACGAGGTTGGTGCCGAAGTGGTATTTGGCACTATGGTAGGTGCTGAAAGAGTCTGTGGGGGAAATGAGGTAGTCGGTACCGAGAGAATAGTCTGAGTCGAAGCAGAAGCTGATGTCGGAACAGTCATCGACGCCAGAAAGGTCTGCATCGAGGAAAAAGTCAGTGCCGATAAGGAAGTCTGAACCGAGGGGCCCCTTGGATCCGATGGGGTATAAGGCACAAATCTTGGTACTGAAGATCTAGGCACCAAAAGCCTCAGGGCCGAGGAAGTCAAATCCGAACTAGAAAGTTTGGCCTTCTTAGGTCTCGGTTCTTGGTTGTCCCCAGCAGGAGAAGATGGGAGAGACTTGGCCTTCTTGTGTACATCTCTTCTTATGGGAACTAAGAGGGGTTGAAGCCTCCGCCCCAGAAATAGCCTCTGAAAAGGAAGATTTAAGTAGTCCCTTTAAAAATCAGTTTATTTTTCCTCTCCACCAAAATCCTATTAGAGAAATTAGCACAAATCCCGCAAGGCGGGCCAACAGCCAAGTGAGGCACACCCAAACAGTAAACACATAACGCATGTGCATCTGAAATAGGCAATTTATGCCCACAATCCACACATCTTTAAAACCTGGACTACTTTTTTCTCTGCCATGATAGGAGGAAGAAAGAAAAGGAAGGAGGAATGTACCAAAATGGTACAAGAAATACCCAAAGGTAAAGCAGGAAAGAATTTAACAGCGATGGTAAAGGAGTTACCTCACGGTAAGAAGAAAGAAGGGCTAGAAAAAAAAAAAGAAAAAAAAAAAAGAGTTTCTAGATGCAATAGAGCAAGAGATAACTATTCAACAAATTTAGAACAGAGAATAACTGCAATACAATAAAGTATTATCAAAGAAGTTTACTTAGCTCAAGAGAAGTGGCTTGACACGACTGAATGGTGACACGGCAAATGAAATCTGAGGTAACAGGGAGAGGGGAATTGTGGGTTAGAGTTTAGCTCGAGAGTTTGTGGCTGCCACGAACTTGGAAGATGGCCGGCTCAGTTCCGAGGTCGGAACCAATACCCAGGCGTGCGTAAGGAATGAACAAGGATTAACAATATCAGATTTGTTAATATCTTTGTTTACCAGAAAAGTCTGACTGGGACAAACCATTTTTCAGCAGAGGCCCAGGGAGAAAAGCTCCACATTTAACGCCAGTTTTGACATGTACGTGAAGTACAGTTGCATGATCAGAAGGAATACAAAGTATTGGTTATTGTATATATACATGAGAGAAACATCATTTAGAAAGTTAAACTAAATTAAACTAGGTGTCCCTTTCAAATCTCCTTCTGATATTCAGAAACTGCAACTTGAACATTAATATCTGGTGCACAGCTAATTGGCTTGCTGTATTTGTTGCATCTGGCATACTACCCTCAACTCAGCTTACAGTATAGACAACACCCCACTCCAAAATGAAGATATTGCAAGAGGCCTTGGAGCCAGGGAAACTAACTCACTCTCCTTTGATCATCATGTTGCAAAAGTAGTAATTAGGAAATCCCTCTATCTGGTGCAGCTGATTGCAAAGAGAATCCCCCCTGAATCCAAAGAAGCCCTTGACCCTCTATATTCCACAGTGATCAGGCCCATCATTGAATACAATCCACCTTTTGGGAGGTGTCATATTAGATATATTAAGCAGTTGGAGAGACCCTAAAGGTTGCTAACAAAAACAAGACCATAGACCTGAAAGACCTGAGCTACCAGAAGAGACTGTAGGCTCTTGTCCTTGCGTTCAGTGTCCTATGGGTGATCTATGCCTGCCTTGCTTTTGTGGCCATTAGAGATACAGCAGGCCAAGAAGTCTTACATCACCACAAATCCAACAATGAATACTAGTACCACAGGTCTGAACCATTTTTCAGCAAATAAGTCATGGCAGACCGACAGATTCATCACAAATTGACTACCCACTCACTGGAACAAACTTCCACTCCAGATCAAACAATATGACACTATCTGCCTTTAAAAAGTAGTTAGACAATTGGATGGGTATTCACAAATTGACCCTCATCATAACTGGCCTATCACTCAATGCCAAAGCAGGGTAAGGTTTATGGGTAGGTACTGTCAAGTCATAAATGTCCATGTAGCCCAGTTGCTTTGTAACTTTTTATGATTTCTATTATGTAAGGCTGGAGGGAAGAGAATGGAATTACACCTCAACACCTCACTACACCACAGGGGACAGAGATGAGCCATTCACTTTTCACTTCCTTCATATACTTGTGGCGCTCTTTGTGTTTTAACTCTTTCCTACAGATACTTTACTTTTTTTTTTTCATTCTTCAGAAGGCAGACAAGGAAATGAGAAGGATGCCACCACTTCTAACTCCATTAGCACTTCTATCATAAGGACACTTTATAATACCTTTCATCTGCTGAGGCTGGGAGATTCTGTGAAATCCAACACATGGGACACCCACAGATTTTGTGGGACAACCAGAGGCACAGCATACACACGATATATGTTGGACAGTCAGATTTGCTAGCTGAATGGACACTTAAACTTTAAAAGCCAAGTTTAAAAATATGCTCAATGCATTTACTGAACAGACACTCAAGATGAACCCACTGTGGCACATAGAGTTAGTAAGTAGCCAAAAACTACCAAATACCTACTTAAATTAAAAAGGACAAGACATAACATAGAAATAATTGTGCAATTAACAGGATACTCTCTTAAACAAGTAGAAAAAACAAATAAAACAACTTTATTGCTGAAGCAACATGGGCAGCTTGAGATATTTCCTGTTAAGAGTACTGATCAGATAAGTGGAGACTTCCTGAACCGTAGCACAGCAGACATAGTAAAAAGTGAGGTGTTCAGAAAGGAGTAGAAGATACAGTGATTAAGGTGGACCCATAGGCAAGGATTCAGCCTTTGGTGAATTTTGATTGGTTGAGATGATTTGGCAGCAACTGCCAGTCCTAACTGTACTGCAACCAGTTTCAAGATAAGTCAGGTAAGTAGTAGTTAGAAATAAATACATATTTGAATTTCACAGGAATCCAAAATCATACGTTAAAGTTAAGCTGTAACATTTCAAGAGAAGAAAATTAAGGTTGTTTGTTTTAAATGTGGACTGGCATTCAAAACAAGGCAGATCACATTAGAAGGTGCAGTTAAGAATTTACAGGTCACTTATGTGAGATGAAGGGTATTCCAAACTGAGGGAGTGAAATGAAAGCAGAAATTGATGATCATTAGATGTGGGGTACACTGGAAAGTAAAAGTGCTGGGTTAAGGAATAAAATGCATGATTTCGGATTGCATCCGTTAAGCAAAATGGATTAGCCTCAGAAGTAAAGAGTAAAGCTGGCAGTGATAAGTGGATTAAGGACTTAAGGGCAAAACAACAAACATAATTTATGCAATAGTCTATTTATCCAGGAAAGAAGGAAACCCTAAGGCATGTTAAAGAGCAGGTACACACGCCTGATGCGTCTAGAGGTTCCTCACACAAAAAACAAAAAATAATATAGTGCATACAACATAACCTATGTGGACTGCGTCAAAGCCTTATTTGTATACTCCATCTCCTACATACTGCAGTGAGGCAATCTACATCTGGAATACAAAGCATCCTCTGATCCAGCCCTTGTGAACCTGCTGCTCATCTGTAAAACAAATAGCATCAGAAACATTCAATCTAGGGGCCTAAATCTCATCTGCAACATACATAATACATGTTGGAAGGACAGGTATGCATCTCAGAGACCACCCCTTCTCTGGAAGAGGCTTCCCATCCATGAGAAGCAAAGTCAAAGTAAACTTTGTAATTTAGAACTAACTACACACGTGTAGCCTAAACAAAATTTTGTGCATCAGCTCAATTCTTGAGATTACAAAGGCAAGTGAAACAACACATACAAGTAGAGGAATGAACATAACTAACAAATACAATACTACTCCAATGTATGCAAGAAAGAGCAGAGACACTTGCCAACACTCATACGAAAAGAATACCCTTCCTTGAGTTAAATTAACCACCCCATTTAAAGTAATACAAAACACACTACAGATTGAATGCCTAAGTTATTTGTCTAATATTGCACTTGAGTGAGTTAAATAATACTGGCTATGGATATATTAAATAAATACTGCACTTATAATATATGTAAATATATATTGCACAAATAAACAAAAATTGACTTATGTGTGCAGATGCTTGGGACTCGTGTCCAAGTTCAGAAGTCTAATCACTGTAGGGTACAATATCTCCTGCCCAATGCCAGATGTTTAAACAGTCCATATGCAGGATGCGTGTTGCCCTGTATTATGTTGGTGGCCTTTTGAATGCTTCTTGCAGAATAAAGATGTATGGATGGATGGAAGACTGGAACCTCTTACCTTCTCTGCAACACTCACCACTCTTCGTAGCGTCTTCCTTTCTGTAACTGTGCAGCTTCCAAACCACACTGTGAAGTTACAAGTGAGGATGCTCTCTACTGCACCTCTTCTTAAAAAGTGGAAGCATTGGTGTGCTTTCTTGAGCAGTTGGCTAGCGTTTCCCGACCACTTGAGATCCTCTGATAGGTGTACACCCAGGAATTTCGTACTCTTATCCCTCTCCACACACTCACCACTAATCCTGAGCACTTGGTGGTTTGTTCTCCTTTTCCTGAAGTCAGTGATAATCTCTTTGGTCTCACTTAGATTCAGGTCAAGGTTGTTCCGCTTGTATCAACCGATCAGAGATGCCACCTCCTCTCTCTACCCCTTTCACTCTCATTTGTGGACAGTCCCCACAACTGTGTTCTCATCAGCAAATGTGATGATATGGTGGGACTTTTGCTTAGCATAGCAGTCATGGGTCAGGATGGTGAACAGTGGGATGAGAACAAATCCCTGTGGAACCCCAGTGTTAACCATGATGCACTTTGATGTGTTCATACCTGAACAGACCCTCTGTGGTCTCTCAATCAGGAAGTCCAGGATCCAGTTACAGAGACGTTTACGGATTCCTAAATGTGCCAGTTTTTCTATCAGCTGCATTGGTACCACCATATTAAATGCAGAGCTGAAGTCTATGAACAGCATTCTCACATAGTTGCCTTTGCACTCTAAATGCTCAAGGGTAATGTGTAGTGCTACTGATATGGCATCAGCTGTGGATCATTAGTTCTGTACGCAAACTGCAGGGGGGTCAAAATCAGGAACTAAGCATGATGAAGGATGCTTTTTGATTAGCTGCTCAAAACATTTCACAACAGTGGATGTCAGAGCAACTGGTCTGTAGTCATTAGGACTGGAGGGAGTGGCTTTCTTAGGTAGTGGGATGATGTTAGTTTCCTTGTAGCATGAGGGTACTTTTGGCATGGCCATATAGGTGTTAAATATTTCCTTGAGTACTGTGCATAGTTAATCACCACAGCCTTTTAACACCTTGCCCAGTATGTTGTCTAGGCCAGCAGCCTTCCTGCACTTATTCCAGCACAACTCGGATCAGTGGATTGGGAATCGTAAATTTAAACCTGGACTGCTATCTATGTCCCGATTCGAAAGGAGTAGTATGTAAATGCTTGACCAATCTTACTGAAGTTATACCCCCTATAAAATGAGTGGCAACTTAACTTAAGGAAAATAGGATCCAGACAGCCAGTAAACTGAGTCAACGGCAATAAAACCAGTAAAATCCATAAAGCACTCTGGACTCAGAAACTCCAACAGAAACTTTTAATCTTACAAAGCTTTCATGACTTCTCTCTTCATCAGTGTTAAAAAATATCCAAACAACATCAGTTACATAAATACCAAATTCAAATATCATCACAAAAAGTTTAGTAAAAGATTTAAAAAAGTATTCACTACATCATTTTTTAAAACTTCAGCATTACAAAACGTAATAACCTAATATTGTCAGCAGTCACCCATCCAACTGCTAACCAAGCCCAACCCTGCTTAGCTTCTAACATCAAATATGATCAGATTTATTCAAGGCAGTATGATAATCTAAGCAGATAATGGCACCTAGTATACAAGCTGTTTCAACTTATTTTGTTTCTGAATCAAAACTGGTTTTAAACTAACAGCTGAACTGATACCAGGTTCATAATTGGCCTGTAACCATAAAATCCATTCATATTCAATGGTTTTTAGTTTATTATTAAAGTCACCAGCTCTAGAGCTTTTAGTCAATACATAAATAGTCCTCAAGTTAAATATATGATCAGAACCATAGTTGGACACATGCTTATCAGGGAATTAGTACTAACATTTCTCCTCATGTCTGATTGATGTTCTGTAATATGTTCTTTTAGCTTCCTGGTACTTTTTCCTACATAAAAACTAGTACACTTTTAGAAAGGAGCAGTATGTAAATGCACAACCAATCTTGCGCATGTTATATACCCCCTATAAAATGAATGGTATCATAACCTGTCCAATACATTTGGAAAGCATTGTTAGGCCCTTTAGAGTCATTAGCCTACTAATCTCTTATGATCCGAACATCAGCAAGACAGACAGATCCACTACTAAAGGTACAATGGTGGAGATGGTTTTGCAGGCATGGCCAATTCTACACTGCAGACTTTTCAAAAATAAGACTGTATAAGGGGAACGCAGAGTAATCAGGAAAAATAAAGGTAGCCTTAATGCTGAAGCCACTTTTGATTTGCAGTGGGTATGTGTACCTGCAAAGTTTGGTGTCCGCGTAGGAAAAAAAAAAGACAACTTACAATGGATATAAAAAGTGTACACACCCATGTTAAAATGCCAGGTTTTTGAGACATAAAAAAATGAGACCACAAAAAATAATTTCAAAACTTTTCCCACCTTTAATGTGACCGATAACCTGTACAATTCAACTGAAAAACTAACAAATCTGTTAGGGGAAAAAAAATCTAAAAAATAAAAAATGTACAATACGCTGGTTACCTAAGTGTGCACACCCTTAAACTAATACTTTGTTGAAGCTCCTTTTGATTTAATTACAACATTCAGTCTTCTAGGGTACACAACTGCCATAAATTTAAGAGACTCTAACTCCAAATAAAGTTCAGATGTCCTAGTAGGATTTTCCTGACATTTACTCAGTTGCCTGCTACAGCAAAAGCCATGGTTTGCAGTGAGCTTACAAAGCATCAAAGGGATCTCATTGTTGAAAGGTATCAGTCAGGAGAAGGGTACAAAAAAATATCCACAGCATTGGATATACCATGGAACACAGTGAAGACAGTCATCAAAAAGTGGAGAAAATATGGGACAACCATGACGTTGCAAAGAACTGGACGTCGCCCCAAAACTGATGAAAAGACAAGACAAAAACTAGTCAGGGTGGCTGCCAAAAGACCTACAGCAACACTGAAGGAGCTGCAGAAATTTCTGGCAAATACTGATTGTGTACTACATGTGATAACAATCTCCCATATTCTCCATATGTCCAGTCTATGGGGTAGGGTTGCAAGATGGAAGCCTTTTCTTAGACGGAAAAACATCCAGGAATGGATAAAATTTGCAAAACAATGCATAAAGTCTCCCAAAAGCATGTGGGAAAATGTATTGTAGTCTGATGAGACCAAGGTTGAACTTTTTGGCCACAATTCCAAAAGGCACGTTTGGCACCAAATAAACACTTTGCATCACCAAAAGAACACCATCTCCACAGTGAAGCATGGTGGTGGCAGTATCATGCTTGGGGTTGCTTTTCTTCAGCTGGAACTGGGGCTTTAGTCAAGGTGGAGGGAATTATGAACAGTTCCAAATACCAGTCACTTTTGGCCCAAAACCTTCAGGCATCTGCTAGAAAGCTGAAGATGAAAAGGAATTTCACCTTTCAACATGACAATGACCCCAAGCATACATCCAAATCAATAAAAGAATAGCTTCACCAGAAGAAAATTAAAGGTGTGGACTGGCCCAGACCTAAATCCAATAGAAAATCTGTAGGGTGATCGGAAGAGGGCTGTGCAAGAGAGATGCCCTCGCAATCTGACAGATTTGGAGCCCTTTTGCAAGGAAGAATGAGTAAATATTGTGAAGTCAAGATCTGCCATGCTGACAAACTCCTACCAAAGAAGGCTGAATGTTGTAATTAAATCAAAAGGTGCTTCAAAGTATTATAAGGGTGTGCACACTTATGCAACCAGCTTATTGTATGTTTTTTATTTTTTATAGTTTTTCCCCTAACAGATTTGTTTTTCAATTGAATTGTACAGGTTATAGGTCACATTAACAGTGGGAAAAGTTATAAAATGATTTATTGTGGTCGCATTTTTATATCACAAAAACCTGGCATTTTCACAAGGCTGTGTACACTTTTTATATCCACTGTACATCTGTAACAGTGAGGCATAACTTGCCTGCATACATTACATTTAAGAAAAGAAGGAGGAGATGTACCAACCCATTACAAATACCATACATTTGACTTGTGCCTAAGTGAGTGCTACGAACCTGCCTGGCCATCTCTAGGAATTAATGGCAACTTAAAACTCTTAGGGTCAAGAAGTTTCCATACAGCAATCATGGAAACCTTCTGTCAACACCATAGAAAAAAATCTGAAAGAATGAAACAGAAAATTGCTACACTGACATTGATAAATTATGCAGAATTAGATGCCATTTCATCTCTATTTTATGATTTGGAACAGTAGGATGTAGTACAGTCTGGTGATTGTGCATCATGTACTTTTAATAAGTTTCATACATTAGTACTGTTCATTAAGTACGATTTCCTCTTCCATTAGTAAAATTGGCAGCATCCACCAGCCCTCCTTTCCATCTTAAAAATTAGACAAAAGTTGGGGGTTAAGGAGAATCAGCCCCCTTACTAATGAAACCAGCAGTAAACAATACAAACTGGTTAATGTAGCCAAGCTAAGTGTACTTTAAAACCTTGCAAAACATGCAGTGAAGCAAATCACTTGCAGTGATATATCACCAGTGCAAGTCGCACTTTATTTTATTTATTTATTTTACATTTGTTTACCGGGAAAGTCCGACTGGACACAGGTCCATTTTCAGTGGAAGCCCAGGGAGAAAAGCTCCATTAAAGTACATTACAGTGGTAACAAACTAACAAGCTATAATTATAAAATACACAAACTTTCTATTAACTTGGCATTATTATTATTATGACATTACAAATACAGCAGAAGTTCATTTTACATATACAGTGGGTATCAAAACATGATGCGTGTAGAAAAACATTGGTTAATGAAAACATGCTTCAATCTTTTGAGTTATCACTTTGGAGATATTTGTACTAACCTGGGGGGGTAACATGGACATATCCACTCTTTTGTGTAGTGGGCTTTGAGGAGTTTTTTGAACTGGTGAGTAGAGGTTATAGAAGTTATGTGATCTGGGACGGAGTTCCAGGTTTTGGCTATGGAGCAGGTAAAGAGGGATTTGCCAGCCTCATTTTTGTGTTTAGTGATGTTTATTTGGTTACGGTGTGCAGATCTAAAGTTTCTAGCCGTGGTGTAAGGCTGAATCAGTTGTTTGAGGGCAGGAGTTTTCTCAGGCAGATAGTAGAGTTTATGTGCAACTATAACTTGGTTTAGTAGGAGTAGTTGAGGGAACTCGGGCCAGTTGAGTTGTTTGAGGGCTATACAGTGATGAGACCTGTTTCTGGCTTCAGTGGCAGACTTGGCAATCTTGTTGTAACAAGACTCCATTTTGGAGAATTCAGAGTGTCGAAGGTTGATTAAGATAGGAGAAGCATACAACAGTATGGATAACAGATGGGTTCTTGCTATTGTGGATTTAGTGTGCTTAGTCATAAATTAGTGGTTCCTGTACAGAAGTCCACACTTTGTTTACTTTTTTGATAGTCTGGGCTATATGGATATAAAATTTTAGATTGTTGTCAATTTCTATTCCTAGGGGTTTTGTGTGTGCAGTTGGCTTAATTATAGTATTGTCTTTGGACGTTATGTCAAAGTTATTGTCTTCTGTGGGATATCTACCTGGGCTAAAGAGAATCAGTTTTGTCTTTTTGGGATTGAGTATGAGCCTGATGTTGGTGAACCATTCTTCAGCATGAAGTTATTTTAGGTGATTACTTTTAGTTTGCGGTGGTGGTGCTGCGGTAGCGTTGTCGCCTCACAGTTAGACGTTGCCCATTCGATCCTCAGAGCATCTTCTGTGTGGCGACATGCATGAACGGGCCTTCCTTCGTGGAAGGTTGTGCATTAGGTCCGGCAAGCCAGCACGTAAAACTCTACTGCCAATCATTAGCAAACTGGAGTTCCGTTGTGGCGACCCCTAATCGGGAAAAGCCGAAAGACACAAACAAACTTTTAGTTTGTTAAGAGTAGGTGTGGCACATATAATAGTGGTGTCATCTGTGTATTGAACTATAGAAGTTGTGGGTGATGCTAATGCTATTTGATTAGTAAATAGTGAAAACAGTAGGGGACCAAGGATGGATCCTTGTGGTACACCTATGGCTACAGGCAGTAGCTGGTTTTGCCATAAAACGGCTTGTTGGCAGTTGGTTAAATAGTTCCTAAACCAAGGCATAACGGATGAGCTTATGTTTAGGGTGGCTAGAGCTTCTAGGAGCATTTTATGGTTCACCATATCAAAGGCCTCGGATAAGTCTAAGAATATGGAGGATAGGAATAGGCCATTGTTTCTGTACTTATTCACAGTGTTGGAAAATGAAACGAGTGCTGTAGTTGTGCTGTGAGAGGGTCTAAATCCATGTTGGGAAGGTGACAGCAGATTGTGTTTTAGGAGGTATTGCATAAGCTGGCCATGGACTACTCTCTCAAGAAATGTTAATACGGGAGATAGAATTGCTATGGGACGGTAGTTTGTAAGTTCTGTGGATTGACCACCTTTATGTAGTGGTATTATGTGAGATATTTTCCATGAGTGTGGTACTTTGCATTCAGCTATTGACCTATTAATGAGTAAGGACGCAGAGTAAGCTATGGCTTCTGCAGTTATTTGTAGGAATTCAGCTGGCAAATGGTCAGCTGCTAGTGTTATTGTTTTCAGCTTTTTGGGGAGCTTGGCAATTGTTTTAGTGGGGACTGGATTTAGGGGGAAGCTAAGGTGGCTGGCCTCTGTGTTGGGTAATGTGGGGGTAATGTTGTAGTGGGGTTGGTGTTTGAGTTTTGGGTATTGACTAGGGCTTGGATAGTTTCTGTGAAGTATTTGTTAAATTGGGTAGGGATGTTATCAAGGTTGTTTGGTAATATTGAGGATGGGGCAGTGGGTCTTCCTGGGTGAAGTAGGTTATTTATTGAGTTCCAGAATTTCTGAGGGTTGGTGTTGTTTTTTTCCTGCAATGTTTTGTAGTAGCTGGTTTTGTCAAATTTAGTTAGTTTTTTGGCATGGTTGCGGAGCTCGTGGTACTTCAATTTTAGGGCAGAAGTTTTGTGTTTATGAAATAGTGACCAGGCTTTGTCTCTTTCTTTCATTAAAGACCTAGTGTCTTTAGTTGGCAATGGTGTGTGGTTGCTTTTAATTCTCGTGGTCCTGGGTGGTGCATGGTAGTTTAAGATATTTAGGAAGGTTGAGTTGAAGTACTCAACAGCTTCGTCTAATGGTAGTGTTTTAAGGGGAGTCCATATACAGGATTTGTGACTTATTTAGGTCTTGGGTGTTTGGGTTTGGGTGTTAAAAAAGTTTTTGTTTTAATTACGTATGGTTCTTAGTATATGTTCATGTTTCAATGGACATCTGTTTTCTAATTATGTATGTAGCTTGATGGTCACTAAGACTGACTGGCAGACAGCCTGAGAGGAGGGCCTGGGCTGGGTCAGATAACAGTATCCAGTCCAGGATTGACTGTCGTTTAGAGGTTTTATCCACCCTTGTGGGGGTAGATATAGTTTGAGTAAACCCTTGAGGTTGATATAGGTAGTGGGATTTTGGCTGGTGCATTCTGACCAGTCTATGTTAAAGTCACCCAAGAGGATGGCTTCATGCGGAAGGGATGATAACAGTCAGTCGAGTGGATTTTCTAGTATGGTAATGTTATTGCCTGGAGGGATGTATCCTCCAGCAATTATAATTTATTTTTTGGGGAGTGAGTTTTAGTCTGGCTATAATTAGTTCTATGTCTATGCTATATTCTATTTGTTCTATAGAGAGGTGGTTTTTGAAAAGTACTGCTACTCCCCCTGCTACTCCCCCATCTTTTTTGCCTGATCTATCTTTCCTTATAATACTGAAGCCAGGGACAGTAATTTCATTATCATGATGTTCAGGCTTAAGCCAAGTTTCAGTTAATACGACTACTTCACGGCTGTAGAGAGCAAGTAGAGCATGCAGATCCTGTGTTTTGTTGAGTATGCTCCTTACATTTATGTTTAGTAGAAGGAGGGATGAGGAAGGTCTTGTGTACAGAGGATTGGAATTTGTTGAGTGTGTGCAACTGTGATTGTTGGGGCCTGGGTTAGGGTGAATTTCACTACAGCATGACAGTTTCAGTCGTAGGAACTGAAATAGTTTATTTACTTTGTAGTAGTTTGTTTGTTCAACTAGTTGTTTTGGGGTGAGTTTTAAAGGTAGTATATGCTTGTAGGCAGGAGGGATGTGGGTTTGGAGTAAGATCATTTGATGATAGAGGTGAGAGGAAATGTTTGGAGGAAGTGGTAGCGGAGTCTGTTTGCCAAGGTGGTGTGTGGCACAAAGGATCATGGAAGATGTATGCGTTCAGCACAAGAAGGGGGGGGGGTTCCTTGAGGGAGGAGTATGACTGAAACAGCATGTGGGAGACCTGAAGTCAGTCTATGTAATTCTGCGGGAGCAGTTGTGAACAGCAGCAGTGAGAATATAAGGTCAGCGTAGTGCAGAAGCCAGTGAGTGATCAGACAGAGTAATACAAGGGGATAAATCAAGGATCTAGTAGTGGTGGACAGTAGTCAGATATAGTGATAGAAGGGATGGAGGCACCCCAGAGAAGATTTCTAAAAACAATCAGAGAAGCAGGTGAGTATGGTAGTTATGAGAAGCAGGAGGAGGTAGGAGTGAGAGAGTAGTTCTGATAGAGGGAATTAGCCAAATAAGGCAGGTAGCATGGTTGGAGTGCAGAGGTACCAGGGAATGGGCAGTAGAGATAAGGAGTGCAGTATCCAGTAATATAGACAGAGGAAGTATGAATAGGCAGGGGGCAACTATCAGCGAGAGAGGGAAAGAAATTCAGGGGAGTGCAGATTTCAGCCTTCTCAGGGGCAGCAGTACAGGTAGTCTACAGTGCAGTAAATATTGTAACACTTGCCAAAATAACACTATTTTGTACAAATTAAGGAATAATTTTAAGAAATCAGTTGTGGGGGAGATTTATATTATGAGACAGAATGTGTGTAGAAAACAATTTCATTAGAATGCAACAATGTTTTTAGTAAAAACGGATTACTGCAATGGTGCTGCTAAAATACAGGAACATAACTGGCCAGTAAAAGACCTCTGGCATCTGGCATTGTAGTGCAGAGGAACGGAATCCTAACTATACCCCAGATGACTATGATGTGATAGATGACCAAGCACTATACAGGATGTCAGAGGAAGAATAGAAGTGGAATGCCTCCCTGGGGGAGTAAGTCAGTGAAAGTTTAGCCACAGCACTTGCCACTTGGAGAAAAGTCAATAGCCATTTGAAATGTCGGTACATACACCAGCTAGTCCGATAATGCTGAGTCTGAATGTCCGAATATCCGGACTTGCATATAAGAAGCCAAAGATGGCCATTTTTCAGAATATTCCCTTTTCTTCAAGGTCTAGCAAACTCAGAGTTAGTATTTAGAAGTTCAGAGGCTACAGGGGCTTGCCCCCTGCAAAACTAAGTTTTTAGAAGACTGTTTGATATTTGTTCTCCTACATTTACAGTAATTTTTCTGCACTGGGCATTTTGAGTGTTGACATTTCAATAGGGAGCAGAAAAGTCTACTAATGTACTCCCATGCAGAGGGACTTGGTGGTGCAAGCTCAGCCAAAGGCTGCATACATTCCAGCAAAGCAGTGTAACTCAGGAGTGGCAAGGACGTGCACTCATACACACACACACACGCACATGCATGTGTGCACAATGGTTTGGTATAAGACAGACAATATACCATATCTGCTGCCTGGACATGAGAGTTGTTACAATTACTGAAAAAAATCTCCTAACTTCACAAAGGATGAGGTTCCCAGTGCCAGAAAACGAGGGACAAATATTTGGGTCAAATCCAGGACATAGCTGAATGGCTGTAGAAAGAAAAAAAAAGTCCCTCCCAAAAAATTAACAAAAATGTAAGCAAAAGACACTTAGAAAACAGGGACTTGAAAGACCACAAAGATGTGGTGGTCTTGACCTGATGCACTGACTGCAGTTTTGTAAATGGCTACTTATCCATGACAGCCAGGGCAGCACATAGTTCTCATTTACGGATTTAGTACATCATGGTCATCAAGATCTGAAAACCTTTACCTGTAAGGAGGTCATTATGCATAGCAGATTTAATGCAATATGTGAAGGGAGTAAGGACAGCAATGGTGCTACCTCTCAGACAGCATGGTATTGCTGGAGGATGACACTACCATATTTCAGGAGGAAAGCAAAGCTGAGTAGGTATCAGTTATTCAAGCAATTCTGCACACAAAAGAAGCAACAGCACAGTCCTGGGGTTACTTGGGGTTCCATGATCTGTTTTTGCGAATTAAGGACAATTCCATCAGGAAGGGAGATTAAAAATACTAACACCTATGTGGTGTGAAATGTCAAACCTCTAGCACCCTATGCACATCCTTGCATTTCAGACCATTTTCTGAAAAAAAATCAACATAGAAAGCATAAGATAAATGTAAATATTTTGTGAACAATAAAAGCTATTGAAACTGTACAAATAGTAATGTTTTCATTAAGAAGTGTGGTGAACCACCACTTCCAACCAGTAATAAATCCTCACCACTGGCACCAGTGGGGGACATACACTGGGAGGATGACAGGTACGCACACAGTATTTCCAAATGCAGCTCTCTGCATCAAGTGCAATTTCCTTTAAAAGCACACAGACCACAGTCAGTCCGGGGCTGGTGTCTCCCTCTTTTTCCCATCCCCAATAAGACTCCCTACTGGCACAGCTATAGAGTTGAGATCTCAGCTGAGTTACCAAGCCACGAACTGCAGCACCCTCTCTGTCCAACCAGTTCTTCGTATCCCTGCCAAGTAGCTGACACACACACGCTCTGAGGTTTGATTTACACACAAACACACACCTGGGAAAGGCTGACACAGGTTTACTAGCTATGCCCCGTTCTGCTGAGACTATAAGGTAGTTATTACTGCCACCAGTCACTCCTTATCAGCTATTTTAAGTCCCTTAACAAAGGGTGTCCAACCTTACTGTGTAATATTAACACAAATGGCAGTTTGACCAAGAGCAAGGCTGTTAGGAGTGGCCCACACATTGTCAACAAATAAATATGCAAGTACTATCAAAACTTAAATATCTCTACACAGATCAGCCACAATGAAAGGTTTAACTATATTTAATAGACCAAAGAACAACACAGTACTAAATATATATTAACTGTGACATCAGAGTTCAAAACCTCAGGAAATATTTAAAACAACATTGCAGGGCAGTCTCAAATAAATAAAGAAAAATATCTTAACTAAGCTTCACTATATTTCTGACTGTATCTAAGAATTACTACAACTAGAGCAAGGCATGTGTGGTGAATGGATCTTCTAGTGGTTATCAGGTCCAAGACAGAATAAAGAACGTCCTGTCTCACTAAAACTTCTCAAATTAATATCTAAAATATAATTTCTGGGATAGCTTGCAGAATGACATTTCTTGTCATCTGACTCCAAGTTTCCAGGTGAAACCCCCACTGCTAGAAGCTAGCAGTATTTAGCATCTACCTGTAAAAATACATAGACCTCAGATTTCTGGCAGATGCTGGAAGTCATAAAACAATTCCATTCCTTAATGCTTTCAAGACGAGCAATTAATTCACCCTAAAGACAATACAGAAAGTTTCCTAGTACAGACATTGTGTCTGTTGCTGTACTGAAAACTGTAATATACCATCTTTTACGGCCTAGCCATAAAGTAATTTAATTTCGTTTTTTCTAAATTTTACTAGACTGGGGTTAGCCTCCTGCATCCCAGTTTCCACTGTTAAAATATATACATTTTAACAGTTACAACAGTGCATGTGCATTTCTGTGCTTTTCTAGTAGGGTACACTGTGATTGCATTTCAAACACAAACACTTTATAAAATACCTTTTCAGCAAACGTCTGTATGCTCCAATTTGATATACGCATGACATACAGTTCTAATATATTTGTAACACAAACATCTTGTATAAATCATTTCAATATTCACCATTGACATATAATTTACAAAATTCCAGCTACCTTGCTGGCAGTATCTTTCATCACAAGAGGCATTTTACGGTGATAACAGTCTGCGTACTCATAGCTTTCCACAAATAATATAATACATTTTAATGCACATAAACCCAGAATTATATTTTTTGCTAAACTTTCACAAACTGTCATATCTTGTAAACTAAACAACCAAGAAATATACTATTGGAACACTTTTGTTAACCAAACTTTCACAAAACTGCAAGAAATTCCTCTCTGAATGCATGCTTAGTGAGATAGTTTCAGAAACATGAAAAGCATATGCTTGATTATATAATTAGCAATATAAAAATTAATATCTCTGAAGATCTGCAACTTACAGTGCAAATATAAACGACAATTTTCTTCAACATCCAAGGTTTCACCAGATGCCATGCAATAGTTTGCAAGTCACTTGTTTTTGAATGTCACATTAAAATAATGCTTATTTTCATAGTTACTGACAATCAGCATCTCCAGTACAGTGCGAAATAAATGGATATTGACAAAGAATTTTCCTGCCTCAAATTATGTCATTTCACACCATACCTTTCAACAGCTTGTAGGTTTCTCATTTATGAAAATATGCACATAAATCTGAAAGTATGAATAATAAGTGGCAAACACTGATTAATTTATCTATTGCAGGACATCCAACTGGACATCCTGTACATCACCACTCTGACTGGAGAATGAACATTCTCCAGCAGGATGTTAATGTACAGGTAATGCCTGTTGAGTCAGCTGCTTCACAGCAGTATATTAAGCTGATATGGAGCTCAGACTCTAAGAAAGCTAATGGCCATTATTTTACACTCACTAACCTGCGCTTTCGTTGTTTAGAGAGTGTAAAATAATACAATTTTAAAAAAAAAGAACAGTGTGGGTTTATGTCTGTGTCCATAAATGTGGGATTGAGGTCAAATCAAGCCCTTATTTTATATTTGCTAAGCAGCACTTTTGCTGTTTAGCAAGTATAAAATTAAAAGCAGCACAAAAAAGAAAGAAAGAGTATATGTACATGGACACGTGTGTGAGTGTATGCGTGCTTGCATGCATGAACATGGAAGGGTATGTCTGTGTGTGTGATAAGAGAGTGCGGCAGCAGCAGGTAAGAGGTTTGCGCACTGCTCAACATCTTAGCTCAAGAAATCTGGATAAAGCCTATAAAATAAAGGCGGGGAGACAAAGGCTCAAAAATAGGGGCAGGTTTTAAATACTGCTCTTATAAAATTAGAAAGTTGCTTGAATAACAGGATTTGTGTTAGTATGCATTTTCTATTGGAAATAAAATAAGAAGCTCAAATGCATGTCATTATTCAGTGATTTCAATCCTCAAGGATTGACAACAGACCAAAACTTTTTGGAGTAAGGGTCCAAAAAAGGAAATAAATATCTGGATAGGTTAGATTTTGGATGTAAAATACTTCCTCCAACACCATTTACATACAGCAAGCTTGAAACGTTAGGTGAAAGAACTATTTTATACCAAAATTATATAAAAATATAATATAGTAAAAAAATTAATAAGAAGTAAAACAACAATTTTACAGACAGCCCACTCCCCAAGCATAATAATGCCCTCCAGGGTGTGTGTTACTGTGCAAATAATGTCACTCTAGGGTTGTCAGGTCTCACAGCACCCCTTTGTGGGCATTATTTACACAGTAACACACACTTTGCTGGGCATTATTGCTTGCTTAACAATCTTGGTGTCCTTTTTTTTAGTTACTCATTGTCCTAATGCTGTCATTTTGTTAATCACTCATTGCCCTAATAATGCCTATTATTAGCAGGTAAACCACTTAAAGAAGCTAGACACCCCCCCCCCAAAAAAAAGTCTAGACACTCTAAAAAGCTAGGAGTGTTAAATGGAAGCATACAAAAATGCACTACAGGCTTGACTCTATAGAATACAACTACTGTGCAGTATAGTTAGGGTGGCTAAGGTCAGGTGAGAGGGGCAAATGCCCAGGGTACAAAGTGTTGAGGAGATGCAATTGGCCAATCCTGATCACTCTTTAATATATACTGGCTTTAAAAGCTGGTATTGCATTTGTAGACAAACCTGAGCACTGTAGCACTCTCTATATGGTCTAAACTGTAACAAATGCTTGCTACATTTGAAAGCATTTTTTCCCCCAATTAAAAAACCCGAGTGCTATAGCACTCCATGCAGGGTATACATTGTAGCAAGCCATTTCCTATAGTTTAAACATAAGAAACACATTTTTTTAAATTAAAACCTTACAGCTACAGCAGTCCATGCAGTTTAAACTGTAGCAACAGATTCCTATATTGTAACAAGCAGTTTGCTACAGTTTAACTGTAATAAATAAGATTAAAAGAAATTTTTTTTTTTTTAATTAAAACCTAAATGCTGCATTGCTCAGTGTGTGGTATAAACTGTAGCAACTGCTTGCTACATTTTAGGAAGCAGTTTCTACAGTTTAAAAACACTAAAAAAAAATGAGAGAAAGGGTTACTGGGAAGGTGCAGAGGTAGTGCCTGACTGGCTTCTGCCCAGGAACCTGATCGTGGACCTTTTTCCCCCTCTTTCTTCACTTGATAAGGTGAGGGGGTGAGGCTTTAATTCATCAGACTTGTGAAGATATGTGAAGGCTACCAGCTTTGCCAGCCAGAATTTTGTAGATAATTCTGTCATTTGTAAATATGAATATAAGCCACAGGCTTGTTCTCTTAAATGAAAGAAAATGGTGTTAAATGCTGAATGTCAAAAATGTAACACTGCACTCTGCTGGAAGAAAGCTGATAAGTCAAGCCTTGCAGGATTGCTTGATCTCAAACTTGAAACCGTGATGTCTGAACCAGCAGATTCTTTCTATTGTTTTGAGACCAGAGTTAATTGCTAAATTTTACAAATATAATGTCTTTAATTACTGTGGTTTCCTGACCAGGTGCAAGATCAAAGCAATGTAAATGTAGAATTTCTGTTAGCCTGGGAAACCAGAGAATTGTTAAGAACGATGTAATCTGAAATGAGTCAGCAGGATGTATTATCAATTTAAAGGACTTTCTCAGAGACGGAGACACAGCATTTTAGATTTGTCTTCAGAACTGACCACTCACCATTACTTGCTTTGCTCTGTCTGTATGTAAGTAGGATCTTAGACTTTAGTGTTTTTCTTAAGAAATAGATGGAAGGATGGCAGCACCAGGTTCTGTGTGGACTACAGGAAATTAAATAGTCACACAGAGTCAGATGCTTACCCTATGCCTAGGACAGATGAGGCCTTAGAGCAGCTGGGTGGGGCTAAGTATCTTACCAAGGGGGTTACTGGCAGGTGCCCTTAACTCCCAGTGCTAGAGAGAAGTTAGCCTTTGTGACCCCTTTTGGTTTGTATGAGTTCACAAAGATGCCCTTTGGGATGAAAAATGCCTTGGCAACTTTCCAGAGGCTGGTAGATCATATCATAGCAGGAGCAGGAAGGTTTGCCCTTGCTTACCTAAATGATATTGCCATCTACAGCCATTCCTGGCAAGAGCACCTTCAACATGTCAGGGAGATGCTGGGCTACAGAGGGTAGGGTTGACCATTAAGCCCAGCAAATGTCAGGTGAGTATGGCACAGGTCTCCTACCTGGGACAGAGTGAAGAGTGGTAAGATCAGGCCAGAACCTGCCAAAGTTGAAGCCATGTGGGCATGGACCGCACCTGTTACCAAAAAGCAGGTGAGGGCATTCTTAGGAACAGCAGGGTACTACAGAAAGTTCGTTCCCAGTTATAGTAACCATAGCTGCTCCCCTCACACACCTGACAAGGAAGAGCAGGCCAGACAAGGTAGTGTGGACCACAGCATGTGAGCAGGCATTCCAGAAGCTTTGGGAGGACCCCCTGTGTTAGCGAGTCCAGATTACAGCAAAGAATTTGTTGCGCAGGTGGATACTTTAAACCATGGGGTGGGGGCTGTTCTTAGCCAGACTTCTTCAGAGGGAGAAGAGCCACCAGTGGTTTATCTCAGTCATAGGCTCCAACCTAGGGAGGAAGGCTACGCAGCTGTAAAAAAGGAATGTCTAGCCACAGTGTGGGCAATGCAGAAACTTCAGCCTTATCTGTATGGAAGAAAATTCACTGTAGTGACAGATCACAATCCCCTAACATGGTTAAACAGAGCCAGCCAGCAAAATGCCTAGTTGCTAAGATGGAGCCTAGCAAAATGCCTAGTTGCTAAGATGGAGCCTAAGGTGGCAAGCATATATGTCAGTGCAGCACCACAGTGGGAATTGCAATGCTTGCAATGCCAATGTAGATGGGCTCTCAAGACAGGGAATGGGGTAAGGTATACTCAGATAGACCTAACCCTCTCAAGCAACGTTTCTCAAGGGTCACTTGAAAAACTAGCTTGAGTTCTCCGGGGGGGGGGGGGATATGTGAAGGCTGCCAGCCTAGCCAGATAGATAATTCTTTCATTTGTAAATATTAATATAAGCCACATGCTTGTTCTTTTAAATGGAAGAAAATGGTGTTAAATGTTGAATGTCAAAAATGTAACACTGCACTCTGCTGGAAAAAAGCTGATAAGTCAAGCCTTGTAGGACTGATTGATCTCAAACTCGAAGCCATGATGTATGAACCACCAGATTCTTTCTACTGTTTTGAGGCCAGAGTTAATTGCTAAATTTTACATATATAATACCTTTAATTACTGTGGTTTCCTGACCAGGTGCAAGATCAAAGCAATGTAAATGTAGAGTTTCAATTAGCCTGGGAAACCAGAGAATTGTTAAGAATGATGCAATCTAAAAAGAGTCAACAGGATGTACTATCAATTTAAAGGACCGTGACAGAGAGAGAGAGAGTATTTTGGATTTGTCTTCAGAACTGACCACTCACCAGCACTTGCTTTGCTCCATTTGTAAGTAGGATCTTAGACTTTAGTGTTTCTCTTAAGAAATAGATAGAAAATAGTAAGTTTAGACTAGCTGTTTTCTCTATTTCTGTCAGAACTATTCTAATGTATTATTTTAAGCATCTTCCTGTGATCTCTTAAGTTTTGACTAGCACTGTGTAGTAAGAAGTATTGTTTTATATTTATTATTATTATTATTATTATTTTAAACCTTTCAACTGTGGCTGTTTTGTGCAGAGATAATTTAAGTTCTACAGTACATTGCATGTATATAGTGATACTGTACAAAGCCACTTCAATAAGTCTTGCTGCTCAGTCACACTTACCATTTGGATAATAATACTGCACAGTAATAACTGGACGCCCTTTGGTAAAGGCCTTTTTAGTAGCTGATAAGTAAGGATCCTGGTGGCACTGATTACTATCTTATAGCCTGGACAGATGGGGCACAGTTAGTGAACCTGAGCCAGCCTTCCCCAGGAGTGTCTGTGCAGTTGTATATAAATCATATCTCAAAGTGTGTGTGTGTGTGTGTGTGTGTGTGTGTGTGTGTGTGTGTGTGTGTGTGTGTGTGAGCTACTTGGGCAGGGACACAAAGCACTGGTTGGACAAAAAGAGTGCTAGGAGGACGTGGCTTGGGACCCTGGCTAAGGACTCCACTCTACAGCTGCACCAGTGGGGAGTCTTATTGGGGATCTGGAGAGAAAGGGAGAAATCAGCCCAGACTGACTGTGATCTCTGTGTGCTCTTAAGGGAAATTGTACTTTACTGTGTGTGTACTTGCTATCCTTCCTAATGTGGATGCCCCTCACTGGTGTTAGTGGTGAGGATGGAGGCTCCTTGATTGCTGGGCCAGTGCACGGGCATCACAAGACTGGCACAGGGCACTGGTTGAACCAGCTACACCTCTGCTACAGTGTAAACAAGGAAAACCACTACTGGTTAAAGGTAGAGCCATTACAAACTGAGAGTTCAGTACGTGCTTAAAAAGAAAGTTGTGCAGCCCTAGACTGCTTTGCCAGACTGATGGGAGTGCAGTGTTATAATGCAATTCAGATGTGCCTAGAATGTGTGGAAGGAAAAGCAGGCAAAAATGAAGAGAAGCAGAAAATACACAGGTAGGCTTTTTGAGCCAAAAATATGTCCAGAACTGACATATTTTTGGCTCAAAAAGCCTACCTGTGTATTTTCTGCTTCTCTTCATTTTTGCCTAGGGGAATCTAAATTTTCAAAAGTCCACCTTTTATTGTTGTGCCCCTTATATTAAAATGTAATTGTATTTGTCTGTAGAGAAAGTCTGGGAAAGACCAGCAAAACAAAGGAAGACCATAATCTTCTATGTATGTTAACAGCAGCTATCTAAAGAGAAATAAACACTATCCCTAGACAGGACTTCTAATGTACCCAGCTGGCATTACTATTCTCATTTTAACTTACAAGGAGTGTTAAAATTAAGGACAATTAAGTGGTACAAGTTGCACTTTCCAGTTGGAAGACGCTATTTTTCTGTACATCGGCTGTGCAGGCAAAACAAAAATTTGGAAAATGCTAACCTGTCCAAATTGTAAAATGTATAGACCTCACAAAATGTTATTTTGCTTGTTACCATTACAAAGCTGCACAGAATATAACAAAATACTGGCACCTGTCACAGTATTTGACTGACAGTTGCCCTCATAAGTAGTGGAACTCTCTTTACAATGGTTAATGACTTTTCTCTCCCTCCCTCCCTCTGTCAAGCAGAGAGTGATGACCCTATTGTGGGGATGATTTAGTTGACAGCCACAAATTCCAATTAGCAGCACTCTGCAGTTAATAGTTCACACTCCAGGTTTCTTATAATTTCGTGTGACAAACTTCTATTCAGAGAAATCAAATCAAAATGCATCAGAAGGAAATTATGCAAAATCCAGTGAAACAAAATTTTCATTTACACGGATAAGTACTGGAGAGCACCTTTTAAAAACATGCATCATCTCAGCGCAAAGCTTTCCGTCAAAGCTGTATGCTTTTTCCTAACCACAAAGCAATTGGATCAATTTTCAAAGAAGCAGTATGACTAATACAAAGCCTAACTATGAAGAGTTAATACCACTTTATTTCACAAGTGCTGCAGGAATTTAAATAATTCCATTTCTTTCACAGTTTGTGTCAAAATGACAAACACACAACGACACGGTCTCCTTTTTTGAGTGGAGGGTACCATACTGGGCTACAGTCATCACAAAGGGTATGGGGAATAAAGGTCCAAAACTCAAGCTTACAATTTTGCTTACTGTGAACTATTCTGTAACTGTAGTTTATCAACATTTACTGTGAACTATTTTGTCCTTCTTTTGTTTTACTATGCAACCTGGACTGAGCATGAAGTTGGTCATATTTAAATATTTGCTCTACCTGGTAAACAAAGAAACATACATAAAAAATGACATCCAAAAAGCTATACATAGGCCAGGCTCAAAAAGAAGGGGTGCATGCTTTCTGAAAACAAAATAAAAAGTTCCATGGAAGCGCTGGATGAGGCTCTGTGTGAAAGATTCCTTGAAGAAAGGCTTTACAGGCCTTGACAGAAACTAGGGAGGTAGAATACTGATGGACATAACTCCTGTGTGTGTTGTCCTTGAAAGGGATGTTAAACCAGGACCCATCTGCCTGAGTTGGTGGTAGCTCAGGTGGGTATAACAGATCCCAAAGCAGCAATAAATGATTAGGGGAAGTTTGCCAATCCCGATGCCCTGGTCAAATTTCACCAGTAGCAGAAATACCACCTCAGGTCTGCCTTCAAAAAAGGGACTGCTACTGCTTTCCTGTCCTGTGTTGCTGGTTTTCAAACGCGCTGTGACTCCCGACTGTAGAAAGGGAATTTTAATTTTCACACTAGTGTTTCTGTTTTTGCATTGCTTGGGTACCTGTATTCAAACCCTGCACATGTTTCTTTAAGCGTGGTGGTGCTTCCCAGCTCTGAGACCAACTCTCCCTGTTCTTATGGGACTGTGAATCTGTTGTTCTTTGGTGTGTTGGTGCTCCGACTAATGAAAGTGGGTTTTAAACTTTGCGACAATAGGTTGTCTAAGTTTGTTATGCATACGCTGGTGTCTTGGGACTAGGTACATGCTGATTTTTTAGTATCTAAACTAAATGTAGTAAGCTCTACTGTGGCGTGAGACATCCTTAAACTGATAAAAGCATAGTAACACTCCATTGCTCAGGGTAATCATAACTAATTAATATTTATAACATATGTTATGTTGCTTTGCACCTATTTTGTTGAAAGGGTTATAGTAGTCTTCTGTACAGTGCTATACTTTTGAATGTACCCAGTTACGTCAAATAAGGAATTTTTATTTCTGATAAACTGCTAATTTTTGCCTGCCACTAGCACTTTGTCACCTACAATTTTTGCCCTCTCTGTACTGTGCTATATTTTTGAATGTGCTTAGCAATGTCATCTAAGGATTTTGTATTCTGTGAAACTGCTATTTTTGCCTGCTACTAACACTTTGTTACCTTTAATTTTGTCTTCTCTCCCTTTATTCACCCAGCACTCCACTCTGCTAGCCCTGAACTAGTGACTGAGAATCTGTCCTGCCTGAAAGCCAAGATACATACCTTTTACTGAACCAATTGGACTCCACCCGTACCATAAGATAGAGCAAATCCTCTCCCTAAGACTCTAACTCTAAAGAACCTAGAAAGTATGTGTTACAATGACTGTAGTGTTACTACATTTTACCTATTTAATGCCTTGTAATGGAGGTCTGCTCCCTAGCCAGGTCAGCCAGTACACTCACTCTATTCTACCCCCTCCTCCCACACCTCATCACTTTACCTACAAGTTAACTAAGCTGCTTAGTTTTGTTCCCCTCCTCTATTCCTTGACTTTAAAGCACACTAGGAAAGCTTATTTATTTTTGTTTCTATTCTCCTTTTCTAAGGACTCGCCCCACATATCTATCCCACTGCTCTGATCCACATATTATCTAACAGCTGGCTTGAACTTTTCTCTGTTCTCCCAGTACTGCTCACTCCTCTATTCTTACAACTACACACTCTCCTCTGGTCACATCTTTACCTTACCTCAATAGTCAGCATTTCACTGATTGTTCCTGGGGTTCTTCTCCTTCACTGGCTCTATCCCACTCCGTTCGCCCTGCGGGCTCACTCCGCTCCCCTACCTGCCCCCTATTCCCACCCGCCCCCACTGCTTCTACATTTATTCATCTAAACCACTCCCCTTCAATTAATACCAATCATAGGAGCCCACACCTTAAGTTCCAGAAACTCCACACCTAATACTCACCTACACTATCCAACTTATTCATCTTAACATTCCACTACTCTCTACACTGACACAATGTCACTATTATCTACCTATCCTCAATGGAAACTCCTACTTCCATACTTCATCACACCTCTTCTTATTATACTTTATCTACTTACTTTCTATGAACACCTCCAGTACATAAACCTTTTCCACCCCACAAAGCAAACCTACTCAACTCCCATATCTTACACTCATTCTCATTCAAACACACCTAGTACAATAACCTACCTATCGGCAAAATATCACAGACTAAATCACATTAAATACTATCGGCCTCAAGCCAAGAAATCTCTGTTCCTTACATGTAAACACCTACAACTCACACTTAACTACCAACTCCAATCAATAATAGATGGCGATATCCAACCTAATCCCGGTCCAAGCTCTACACTTCCTACAGTTACCCATATAGCAACCCCTACTACCACCCAATCCCTTATTAGACCTCCCAACTCACTATTAATAGCCCATCTTAATATAAGAAGCATAAATAACAAAGTTGCCCAAATACATGCTCTCATAGATGTACATTCATTTGACATCCTGTGTCTTACTGAAACTTGGCTCAAACCATCTATACAAGACAATGAATTTACTCCACCAGGATATAGCACATTAAGACTAGATAGATTAGCTAAAAAGGGAGGTGGAATAGCAATACTTTACAAGTCTGGACTACAAGTTACCTCAATTGACTCTAAGCCCCCTCCAACTAGTAATGAGGAAATACTTATCTCCAAACTCCAACTCAATAACCATAAATCTATTTATATTATTGCCGTCTATCTTCCCCCAGGGAATAACTCAAACAACCTAGAAAATATCCTGAATTGGCTATCAACCAACAATCCCCAAGAGACAATAGTACTCGGAGACTTTAGTATAAATTGGAATAGCTGTACCTCAGAACAACCCTCTACCCATCTTAATTTACATGGCTTTACTCAAACTATAACCTCCCCCACAAGGACCAATAAACAGAACAACACTGAAAGCACCCTAGACTGGATACTAATAAATAGACATCACCTAAGCTATAAAGTAGGAACTCTCCCTGAGGATATAAGCGACCATGCTCTAACCTTCATAATCAGAGACAAGACTGATATCCAAAATCCAATTACCTATAGAGCAATGAGGAATAAAAACAAATTTAACCCTGATATTTTCCAAAATGAACTTAGAGCATGCAACTGGGCACCCCTTAAAAGTCTACCCCTAGAGGAAGCAGTAATCTACTTTAACAGTAAATTTCTAAACATTCTCGACCTCCACGCTCCAATAAGGACCATTAAAATTAGAAACAAACCGGCCCCCTGGCTCTCAAAAGATACAAAACAAAAAATGCTACTTAGAAATAAAATCTGGACCTTATGGCGTACTATCAAAAACCATGAAGATCACATCAAGTTCAGACAGTTAAGAAATGACACAAAAAAATCAATACTGTTAGATAAAAGAAAGTACTACATACAACTCCAAAATACCCAGCAAAGTAAACCCCAAAAATTTTGGGCAGGTATAAATACTCTCTTACACCCAGGTCGTACTGTCACCCCCCCACCTGTAGGTGCAGACCAGGACAATCCAAAGGAAGTAGCAAGAACCTTTAACACCTTCTTCACTGAAACCATTCAGTCTCTTGCCAACCAACTATCTCCCAATAGCTCACCTCTAACATCCCATAATACTACCTTACCTCCCCCATTTCATCTCAAACCCATCTCTACATCCCTTATCCCTACCCTTCTGCAAAAACTCAAACTTACCACCATTGCTGCCGATCTCCTTCCTGCTGAATATCTACAGAAAGCAGCAGATGCAATAGCCTACCCAGTTTCCATTCTGATTAACAGAACAATCTCTGAAGGTGCAATTCCTATCACATGGAAGATTGCACATATTATCCCCCTTCATAAGGGTGGAAACTCTAGGGATCTATCCAATTACAGACCTATTGCCATACTTTCACCTTTGGCCAAAATCATGGAGAAATGCATTCATATGCAACTGTTAAAACACCTTATAGACAACAACTTGCTAGCTAGCTGCCAACACGGTTTCAGGCCATTTCACAGTACTACTACTGCCCTTTTATCCTTCTCCAACTGTATAAATAAAAATCGCAATAACAACACTCTATCCTCAGCCCTCTTTATTGATCTCTCCAAAGCCTTCGACATGGTTAACCACAAACTTCTCATCAACACACTGAAAAACCTGTCCCTTGATACTCTTTCTATACAATGGTTTGAATCCTACTTAAGCAATAGGCAACAAGCAGTCATGTGGGGGAACAACCTATCTCCCCATCTTCCCATCTCACTAGGTGTCCCCCAAGGTTCTATACTTGGACCACTTCTATTCTCTGTCTTCATCAATGACCTGTACACTGTTATTCCTCAGGCCTCCTTAATACAATATGCTGATGACTCCACATTAATCTGCACAGCCCCAAATCCAGCAGACCTGCAAGCTCTTGCCCAAAAAGTGTTTAACACAGTTGAGGATTGGCTACAACATCAATGTCTTATCCTAAATCCTAAAAAAACCAAACTTCTACTTTTTACTCCCACCCATAGACACACACCTCTAAACTTTACTGTCACTTCTAACAACGGAACTATTATATCCCCTGACTCAAAACTCCTAGGGGTACTAATTGACAATAACCTTAACTTTGAAGCCCACATAAACAATACCATAAAAACAGTTAACAAAAAACTAGGCTCACTATATAGAATCAAATCCTTTCTTACCCCACTAGCTAGATCTACTATTGCCCAGACCCACTTAATCTCTACCCTCCTCTATGCCTCCCCTATTTATACTAACCTCTCAAAAACCAATATGAACAAACTAGTAGTCTCCTACAACAATACTGCAAGATTTGCAACTGGCTCTACATTTAGGACCCACCACTGTATTAATTATAAAAATCTTGGTTGGCTAGAGTTACCTAACCTACTTCTACTTAATCAATTAATATTTGCCTATAAAATCCTGTATCAGCCTAGTAACACACCAATTCTTACCAACCTTATCATCCCCTACAGTAACCTTAATACCCTGCGCCAGCTACTAAAATGCTAGTACTAACACACAAAGCCAACAACAAGGCAGGGGACTCTCTATTCTCTAACACCGTTGGTAAATCCTGGAACTCTCTTCCCAGTGACCTAACCTCACTACCATCACTTACACAATTCAAAATCAGGCTTAAATCCTACCTTAAAACACATTGGCTATGCACCTGTCTTAACCCAGACTAACAACTCTTGTCTTCTCACTAAATTTCTAAATCTTAATGTCTGCATAATCTACCTGCATACTGGATTCCAGAAGCTTAACTTGTCTTTCAACTAATTTGGACTATCTCTTATATCTTAATATCTCTCTTTGTCACTCTAGTATCTTATGTTAACACACCTCTTTCTAGTGTGTTCCTGTACTGTACATTTTTACTTATTTTTTACCCAACTACTTATTTCAATATGTTCTTTTTTGCATAAAATAGCTTAATTGTATATAGTACTTCTATTTGTTAAACTGTGAATTTATTTACTGTTTTTATTTGATTAACGTCATACATTGTTTTGTACTCTCGAGGAGCTTTTCTCCCCGGGCCTCTGCTGAAAATGGATATGTATCCAGCTAGACTAGCCCGGTCAACAAATGTAAAATAAAAATAAAAAATAAAATAAAGGACAGCTAGATGGATAGAAAAATAGACAGACAGATAGATATTCTTGGAATGCACCCTGGGGGGAGAGGTGAAACCAAAGCAGACAGAGCAGAACTGATAACTGTGAAACAACAAAAGGACAGAAACCTCCATGATTCCTTGCAAACGTTACTGTAAAGACAGTTATCTTGGGAAGTTGCAAAGCACAGTCTCTTTCGACAGACATGCCAAGAAAAAATGTAAAGTAATCATACAAAAGGTTTTCTTAGGGAAAAAGATATTTAGTCAGCTTAGATCCAGACTAGGAACGAGGTCTTAATTTTCTTGGAAACTTGAAAAAAAAGCTGGAATAATGCTTAAGCCTTTCTTGTCTGGTGGGATCTCTTGGATATTTTTGTTTTCTCATGGAGAACTTATGTGATATTAGTTTGCCAGCATAACAATTCATCACAGTGAGAAATGCGAAAGGATGAGAAATTCTTTGATTTTAATCTCCATTACCAACCCATCAGTAGAAAATATTATCCAATGTTAGGCCTGTTTGAAGAACCTTTTCCCAACTCGTTTCTGTGGGAAACAGCTTGGTAAGGGTTAGAGAAGTGCTGTTGACAAGCCTTGGGATAACAGTGACCTCTTGGAGAACACCATGGGCTCCATATCTAGGGTTATGACCTTCTTGGGCTCAGGACTAAGGAAAAATAAAAGTTATGGACTTGTCATAACAACCCATCTGAAATGTATGACTTAATCAGCCTGTAACTAACAAATTTTCACATTACTTGGCCCCTCCCCTTTACCCAAAATGCTGTGGAGCTAAGTATCCCTTTACAAATCATGGAAACTCATTTGAAGCAGAAACCTTTTATCATAACTACAGTTAACCAAATAAACAAAGGAATACCTAAATAAAAGTTGGTCAGTTCAGTCAGGGTCAGGTTGGGAAGGAAGAAGGGAAAGAATAGTAATTAGGGTGAACTGCCAATCCACATCTATCATTATGATTAAGTGTACAACTTCTGCATTTGGGACTGGAGTTCCATTCTCGTTAGCCTGGGCTTTGGCCTTGCATCTGAACTCTTGGGGAGATCCTCATTAAGTAATGCCCCAGATAATGGTAGCACCAAAGGAAGACCTAGATCTAGAGATCACTCCCAGCTTACAGTGTCTTGCAAAAGTATTCAGTGATGCCCAATCAGCCACTGCACAAACAACATCAAAAGATGTGCCCATAAAGAAAGCTTGAGGCAGCCATGGCCCTAACAGAGTAGGTCCTAGGTTCAGTCATTAAAGATTTAGGTTTCTGAAACAAAATTTAATGAGACGGCTGTTCTTCAAAACTTCAGATCACAAGTTCTTTTTTGGAATATGAAGCAAGTAATTGAGAATCCTTTTGGTTTGATTTGATTTTGTCCACATGAAATCCAAGTTACCTGTGGACATCCATGCAATGCAACAGACATTCTTTACCACAAATGTTGGCACACCAAAAGCCTAATTTAAATCCATCTCTGCTGTAATTTTGGGCATAAAAGGATTTGTTGTCATGGGCACTGTCTTTGTGGAAAACTAGGCAAGGGTGGGTAGACAGATGAGGTCAGAGTCTCAGAAATTTTACAGACAGGAGTGACCAGCACCACCCACCTGAGAAACATTTGTAATCAGCAGTAACAGTGGGTTCAAATAGTGGCTGTGTTAGGTATTCCAAGACAGAGTATAAGCCCAAGGATGAGCAGGATCCTTGACTTGTGGCCACAAAGAAGGAGACACCCCTGAAAATTTTGCACACTTTTAAAGTCAACAATACGGATTTAGCAACCTGTCAAAACATGAAAATAGCTAATAAAATATTCTTCAAATGAAACCGTTCAAACCTGAATCAGAATTCTAGGACAAGTTCACTAAAATACACTGAACCTGAACAGTGCAACAATGTAAACCACAAGACGTGGCCCAAATGGGAGAAAATTGTGTCACTATCACCGGTTTTCTTAGGGCTGGATCTCCTTAAAAGAAGAAAAAAGGATATGGATCTCCATTTCTGGGTACCAAGGTTCTATGTCGATCACTGGAAAAGTACAGTTGTGCAGGTCCTACTTACAAGTAACAGTAGATATTCAAATAACACAATGCCTTACAGGCACATGGGTAGTAGTGCCCTGTTACCCTCCCTCTTGCAATTTACCAAAGCTCAGAGTCCCTCTCACTGGCCAAATGTGGGTGTGATGGATCAATCACCCGCTAGGATATGGACGGTCTTTCAGACTCACAGGACAGGACAGGATCCATTCAATTTTCTAGGGTCCAGAAGGAAGAGAAGATGAAATGCAAGCTTGTGACCATCTACTGTTCCAAACCAAAACCACATACACAAAGTACAGTTGTGTAAAATTTTACCATAATAGTAGATGTCCTTCTCTTCATTGTTTCAGTCTCTTAATATAAGGGCTCCCCTGCCAAGGGTGGACTGACATCCAGCCATTACACCAAGGCCTTTAGGTTGTTAAGAATACACTACATGTCTCATGTATGCTCCCCACACTAGGCGTAGGGCATAAAGGTGACATCCAGACATATCATCCTCAGAACAGGGAGCCCCAGGAGGAACACCAGCCCTAGGATACTAGAGGGTAACATACATATCCAGAGAGACCAAAGACCGGGGGAGGAGGGAGGAAGTGAATACTGCAACAGTGAAGAGAAGGGCATCTACTGTTATTGTAAAATTTTACACAACTGTACTATGTCTTTCCATTTCACTGTTGCAGTATTTGTAACATGAGGGAGAGTACAAAAGTTCAGGAAAGAGGAAGGACCAACAGAGCCTTCCAGAAACCCATGAAGAATGGCCCTAGCAAAATCAGCAATAGCCCTGAATTTGACATCCTACTTGTTAAAGTATGCACAGATGTCCAGGTAGCCGTCTCAAGGACAGAATTAGTATTCAAACCCTTGAAAAAGGCACCAGAAGACGCCCCAACCCTAGTACAGTGAGCCTTAAATGGGTATATATCAGTTTAGCAAAACTTACTTTGTTGAATGCCTATTCATCAACCCCTTTTCACGTTAAATCAGCTAAACATTTTCCCAGGGAAAGAAGGTAAGTGGCCATTGTTACACATTTGTCCTTTCCCCCAATGCAGTGTGATCTTGGAGTTGGTATATATAATTGGGAGGGGGGGTGCAGCCCCCCCCCCCATTATTGTGTTTAGAATTATGTAATTTTTCTTATGATTACCCTGATGGCCAAGTAGCTTTTTTCCCTGGGAAAGTTGTTTCGCTGATTTAACAGTTCAATGAAAAGGGGTCGATGAACAGGCATTCGATAAAGTAAGTTTTCACTAAACTGATAGACCAGCCTTAATCATAGAAGGAAGGCTCTTACCATAAGAGTAACAAAAGGAAATGGCTTTAGAAATCAAAGAGGAAATAGTCTGTTTTTAAACAGCCAAACCTAATAATCTAATATGAAAAGGAACAAAAAGCTGATCAGATTTTTGAAAATCTTTAGCTTTGTCCAAATAAAATCTGAGTTGTCTATGCACGTCCAAAGTGTGCAACACCTTCTCACTAGCAGATTGCGGAAGAAGGGAAAAAGTGGACAAATTAATAGACTCATTCACCACCTTAGGCATAAAAGAAGAATTAGTATGAAGGAACACACTGTCCTTATAAAAAGCTAAAAAAAGGAGGAATAGCCTCAAGGGCTTGAAGCTCAGACACCTGTCTAGCAGAAGTAAGGGCTAACAAAAGAACAATGCTGTAAGGAAGCTGAAGCTGGAGGTTCAAAAGGAGCCAGTGTCAATTTCTCCAAAACCAAATTAAGATCCCAGGAAGGAGGGACAGCCTTCCTTGGAGGTTGGATTTGAAGGATCCCTTTAAGAACTTGTTTGGCCTCGAACCTAGAGGCCAAAGGAGGAGCTAAAGGCAGACGAGCAGAAATAGCTCAGAGGTGGGTTTTAATAGAAGAATATGCCAACTCAGCATTGAGCAATTCATACAAATAAGGACAGAACCAAAAGAACATCCACAGCAAGTGGGTCCAGGTTATGAGAAAGACACCAAACAGATGCCTCTTCCATTTTGATAAGTAGGATTGCCTAGTAGTGGATTTTGTGGCCACCTGCAGAACCCAAAGCATGTTCTCAGGAAATAAAGGTGCCTATCATCCACAGTGTCAGATAAGAGTGGACAGGTGGGGATGGATGAGATAACCCTCGTCTTGTGTAAGAAGATCCACCCTGTGAGGTAACTTGTGATGATTGCCCTTGGCTAAAAGCAGAAGACGACTAAACCAATGCTGTCTGGGCCAAAAGGGAGTCACCAGCAAGATTTTGGGAACATCTTGTTTTATCTTGCACAGGACGTTTGGAATGAGAGGAAGGGGAGGGAAGGCATAAAACATCCTCTTCCATGAAAAAGATATGGAGTCTACCTTCAGGCCAGAGGACATGGACCCATAACCCACTGGTGGATAATGTACAGAAACACATCCTTGTGAAGCATCCACTTGTGAGATTGTGTTATGGACCTGCTCAGGGAGTCTGCCACAAAATTTTGACTGGAAGGAAATTATACAGCCTGAAGTGTCACTTGGTACTGAACAGCTAGCTCCCAAACCTGAATGCCAACCTGCAAAGAAGATAGGACTGTGTATCCTCCTTGTTTGTTGATGTACCACATCACTGTGGTGTTGTCTGTAAAGATCTTTAGGGGCCTTAGAGACAGAGGATGGAAAGCAATTAGAGCCAACAGAATAGTGCTCATCTCCTTTATACTGATGTGCTCCTTCTGTTGCTGAGGACGCCATCAGCCTTGCACCTTTAGTTTTCCAAAGGAAGCCCCCAACCTCCATCTGAGGAGTTGGTGAACAGCTTCTGAGATGGAAGAGGGGATTGAAAGGGGAACCCTGGGTTCAAAGTCAGCTGGTGAATCCACCACTGAAATTCCAACTTCCAACGTGAGACACAGAAGAGAAGGAATTGGAAACTCTAGATGATGAGAATGCTGAAGCCAAACTGACTTTAGATGCCACTGAAGCTCTCTCATGTGCAATTTGGTGAAGGGAAGCATAGGGATGGAGAATGCCATGAATCCCAGAGCCCTCAGAAATTCCCTGGTTGTAATTAAGGCCAGAGGAAGAAGGGACTGAAAAAAAGGAGATCAGAATCAAACCCTTGGGAAGAGGCAGGGATGCTAGTATAGGAACAGTTTTGATCCTGCATCTCAGGAAAAACATGGTCCTGCGACAGGGACAGGAAGAACCTTTGAACATTTACCGTGAACCCCAGGCTTTGCAACAAAGCGAAGGCAAGCTGAAGGTGCTGTAAAAGAATCTCTACAGAGGAGGCTTGAAAAGCAGGTTGTCTGAATGAGGAAAGGAATGAAAGCCCTTGAGCCTGCAAAAAGCAATCACATGAGCTAGGCATTTGGTTAATACCCTTGGGGCAGCAGAGAGGCCAAAGGGCAAAGCAGAGAACTGAAAATGCCAAGAAGCAGAGAAACGTAAATACTTCCTCAAAAGGGGATGAACAGGGATATGGAGGTAAGCATCCTTGAGATCCACAGAAATCATAAAAGCCTGAGGAAGCAGCAGAGGGAACAAAGTCTGAAGGGATAACGTTCAAAAGAAAGGAACGTTCAGAAAGGTATTCAGGTGAGAAAGATCTAGAATGGGTCTCCAAGTACCCTCTTTCCTGGGGACCAAAAACATTTTGGAATAAAACCCCATCCCCCTTTGAGCAGCTGGAACCTCTTGAATAGTTCCCGGAGTCAAAAGATCTTAAAGCACCTCTGGAAAAAGTCCAACTAGTCATGATGTGGCTGAGGAATGCCCATGAAAGGAAGGAGAGGTTTCCAAACCATGAAATACCCTTGGTGAATGATGGAAAGAACCCAGGAATCCTGGGTTATGCTTAATTAAACTGGAAGAGACCGAGAAAGGCAATATGAAAGAGGAATGTGACTGGGCAGAACTGGGTAGTCAGACAGCACCTGGTTTACCATGTAAGACAGGCTTCTGAGTAGGACAGGTCTGGGTAGACTTAGCCGGGGAAGCACCATAACCACCCTTCTTGATTTTGGAGGATGACAAGACTGCTGTCTAACAAAAAAATGGTTTATTGGGATAGTTTCTCCGAAACTTTGGCAAAGGCGAAAAAAAATATGATTCAGGTCCTGTAATACTTTGCCTTTTTCCTGCAGGGACTTGAATAAATCAGCAGCAGCACACAAAACTTTGTTGCCCAGAGGAGCATCCATCTACTTAGCCTTAATATCAAGCAGAGGTTGAAGCTACAGCCAGGACTACCCTCCTTAATACAGAACCAAAAGCAACAGCCCTAAAAGAAGCATCTACTGCATCATAACTACATTTAATGGAGTGGTGAGGTACTTGCAAAGAAGTCCCTAACAAGGACAAGGCAGAAATCTTATCCTCAGAATCGGGAAGGTCAGAAATAACCTGGCAAGCCTGAAAAAGAAAAGCCAAAATGTACCTGGTCATACGAGTCTGATAATTAACAGCACAAAAGGCTAGGGCAGCTGAAGTATAAACCTTTTTACCCAGCCTTTCCATAGTCCTGCTGTCCTTATCAGAAGAGCGAAGCTTAGTAGACGGCAGTAATTTAGATGGCTTGTTGGATCCCAACAAGACCACCGAAGGGTCAGCAGAAAGGCAAAAAGGAATTTGCTCTCATCGGGCACTTTATAAAATCAATCAGGTTTTTTAGGAGTGTGTGTGTGTGTGTGTGTGTGTGTGTGTGTGTGTGTGTGTGTGTGTGTGTGTGTGTGTCTCTATGTGGGGCTGTGATTCAGGGCTCTGAGACGCAAAAGAAAAGGCAGCCGAGAGACACCATTTGAACGTGCTCATAATACCTTCTCTGAACTTCAGAAACTTGGGCACAATCCCATTTAAAGAATTCCTTCATCCTGGAAATAGTATCCCAAAAGGATATCTCCTCAAAAAGGAGACACAGGACTAGCAGACTCTTCCTCAGAGCCATAATCCAAAACGGAAGCAATCTGAGTAGAAGAGGCCAGGGATTCCTCATCAGAATACTCTTCTTCCTCAGAAGAATCCTGTTCCTTATTTCTCTTGAGGGGGAAGATGACCAAGGGGAAGCCAAGACAGAGACCTCCTGAGGAGGCTTCAATGCCATGAGGGCACTGCCATTCACTTTGAAGGTCCTTAGAAGCAGTAGAGAGATGTTTTATCTTTTTCTTTTTTTAAAGGGATGTTCGCCTTATGAAATGTAGACGGCTCCAGCGTCAGCCTACCCTCAATTATAGTAGCTGGGAATTCTTCCATCACCATTATCTCAAGAACTCCCTAGGCCCTTCCATGATAATCAGCCACAGTTCCCATCGAATGTCCGAAGTGGAGGTCTGCAAGGCCTCAGAGGACATGCAAGAAGCCGGATCCATGCTGGTCTCTGAACCGATCACAGCACACGAATTCAGGACAAGAACCAGACGATCCTCCGGGCTTTCACCAGCCTCAAGAGAGACATCTGGTGGAGGCAGCACAGCAAAAGAATCTGACCTGACTTTATTGGCCTTCTTTGAAGACAGCTGACCCTCAGACCGGGAAGTACCCTCCATAGCATCTTTTGTTAAAAGCTTTAGACACTGGCTTTCAAGACAGAAGGTTAGGGATGAAAGACAAGTATGTAAGGACGACTGACAAATATTACAGGACATATGGTTGTGAGAAACACCTAAACAAAACAAGCACTACCCATGACTACCTTTATAGGGAACCTGTCTCCTACACTGGCATTTACACTTTCTGGATGATATGAAACCCCACAACACCACAAATGCACAAAAAAAAAGATAAGCATAAAACCCAATGGGGCACTTATCTGAAAATGGCTAAGTAAACCAGCAAACTAATTCAGTGATCAGACCGACAATCAAACATGGCATTTGGACTGGCAATAGAGAAAAGTTTTGAGGAAGACAAGTCCAGACATCACCTTTATGCCCAACACTTAGTGCGGAAAACATACATGTGACATACAGCGTATCCTTAAAAACCTAAACGCTTTGGTATGCTGGCCAGATGTCGGCCTGCTCTTGGCAGGAAATCTCTCATGTTAAGAATACTTAAACAGTGAAATGGAAGGACATCAAAAGATGCCGCTGATCAAAACTCAATGGCAACTCCAGTATGTTTATCCAAAAAGGAGGATGGTGGTTGGGTACTGCCAGTAACGCAGTTTTTTCTATGAATATCTACTGTTACAGGAAAATTGTACTTGCACCACTGTACTATGTTCAACAAACACACTGCCTTACTGGTACACCGGTAGATTCTCAAAGCTTACCCAACCAAGGAGGATGACAGATAAGGGTTCAGGAACCTCTGGACAACATTGCTGGTGAAGTATGCCCTGGATTAAGAAAAGACATCCAGCTTGTAGTACTTCTAAAGGGTGTGGACAGAGGACCAAGTTTCTGCCTCTAGAATACTTTGAGTACACTCCTTTCCAATACTCTGCTTAAGAGGAAAAAGCCCTGGTGGAAATGTGCCTTTACCTTGCCTGGATACACCTTGCCATAGTGGATTAACAGAAAACAATTCCAAAGGACAACCAATGTACAGTAATTTGCTTACAGAGAGGTTCTAACCTTTCTTTGCCCATGTGCAGGAAATAAAAATCCTTTCAGCCTTCCTAAAGCATTTCATTCAGTCAAGGTAGTACCCGAGCTGCCAATGCACATCCAGTATCCTCTCTACCTTATTTTTAGGTTCTGGGAAGAATACAGGGAGGTAAATGTACTGACTGGGGGTAAGTTCTGTGACCACTTTAGGCATGAAACAGGGATTATGGTGCAACACAACTCTATCAATGTGGAAAACCAGGTAAGGTTGTCCCACCATGAGAGCTTGCAGCTCATGATTCACCTTGCAGACTTCAGAACAACAAGCAACACAGTTCTCTACATGAAGATGTTCAGATCAGCCTCAAAAGGTGGTAAGGTCCATCTCTGCTAAACATAGTTGTGATCTCATGAAGGAGGAATTTGCTTGTGATGGGGGCTTCATGTGCAGTAGTCTTTTCATGGACTGTTTTACCAAAAGAGAAGGAAAAAGGGGGGGGGGGATCAACTGGCAGCAGAGATGCTTGCTAAATGCACCTTAAATGGATGCATACAATAATTTATCCTGAAGTAGCTCACACAAATATTTCAAGACCAAATTGATATTAATCTCAAGAGGCACTCTTGTTCCCATTTAACACCATTTAGAAAAGCTCATCCATTTATTATTTATTTATTTTATTGACATTTGTTAACCAGGTTAGTCCAACTGGGCTTGGGACCCATTTTCAGTGGAGACCCGAGGAGAAAAGCTCCAAGAAATGCAGCAGTTTACAATAGAGGTTATACAATCACTAAGTAGGTCTTTTACAAGCACAGTTTACACAAATAGATGATAATACTTAAAAAAAAAAAAAAAAAAAAAAAAAAAATAGAAAAAAGTTGTACAGTGCTGAATATGAACAAATTGGTTTCACAATATATATGTTAAACAAATCAAAGAAGAAAATTAAAGGCAGTATACCTGTATTATATTACAGGGTAGCAGTGTAGTTTCATATTTACATATTAACATTAATGGTTTGTTTTGTCAGTGCAGGTATCAGAGATTTGGGGATAAAAAAGGCTTGATTTGGTCAAAAACAGGTTAAGAAAAAAAAGGGTGGAATGACATAGGTTATGGGGAAAGTTATCAAGTTGGGGCTTGGCAAGGACAGATTTTAGATTTTAGTAGATGAGCCTTGAGTTTTTCTTTAAAGTGGGATGGGTGAATGATGGAACAGATGTCCCTGGGAAGTTTGTTCCAGGTTTAGGCAATGGAGGATTTGTACAGGTATTTGATAGTTTTTTTGGGTTGGTGGGTTTTTAGCAGTAGTTGGTTAGAGGTACGAAGAGTACGGGGAGGAGAATAGATTGAGATGAGAGAAGAGAGGGTAGGGCAGAAGGAAGGTTTGTAGAGAAGAGAGCATACCATTTGAAGTTGAGATAGCTGCAATAAGTGGGGAAATTCAAGCCAGTGTAGGGAGTTAAGGGATAGGCAGTGGTGTGCATTATATGGTGAGTTTGTAACAAATCTCGATATCTTATGGTATGTTTGTTGAAGTTTAAGGTAGTAGTTTGGATATGGGTAAATATAGGGGCAGCATAAAGAAGGGAGAGAAGGAGAAAAGCTTGGGCAAGGGATAGTCTAGCATTGGATGTTAGGTATCTTTCGTTACGATATAGAAGACCTAGTTTCTGGTGAGTCTTTTTTATACTGTGAAGCAAGTGTGTATTAAACTTGAGTTCATCATCGATAATGACTCCTAAAAGTTTAGTTTGGGTTTCAGGTTTGATAGTAGTGTTATTTGAAGAAGTGATAGTAAAGGTGGATTTGTGGTACGAGAGAGAGTGGGGAAGAAAAAGTAATAGTTTGGTATTTTTGGGGTTGAGGATCAGTAGGCTATTGGTTAGCCACTGTTCAGTAGAAAGGAAGGTCTGTTGGGTAAGAGTATGAAGTTCAGATATGCTGTCAGAGATACATATGAGGGTAGAATCGTCAGCATATTGGATGAGGGAAGATTGTTTACAAGATGTGTGGAGGTCATTAGTGAAAATGTTAAAGAGGAGGGGTCCCAAGATGGAGCCCTGGGGAACTCCTGTTGGAACAGGTATAAAAGGAGAAGTGGAAGAGAGCCATCTTACTGATAGTTTCCTGTGAGTTAAGTAGCTAGAGAACCAGGTAAGGATGGAGGTAAATAGGTTACGATTATCAAGTTTGGATAGCAGTAGGGGATGTGAGACTGTATCAAAGGCTTTTGAGAGGTCAAGGAAGAGACAGGATAGAAGTTCATTTTTGTCCAGGGCATCAGCAATGGTATGGGTAAAGGATAGTAGGGCAGTAGTTGTGCTGTGATGAGGACGTAAGCCATGTTGGGTGGGGGTGAGGAGATTATGTTGGAGCAGGTAGCTGAGTAGTTGGGAGTGGACACATTTTTCAAGAATCTTAGAGAGGGGGGATAGGATGGCTATGGGTCGGTAATTAGAAGGGTCAGTAGAATTGCCACCTTTGTGCAGAGGAATGGTGAAAAAGGATTTCCAGAGAGTGGGGACAGTGGATTCTTGTATTGATCTGTTAATTAATATGGACACTGTGTAGGCTATGGTGTCTGCAGCTAGTTTGAGGAAGGTAGGTGGTAGATTAGTGAAGGAGGAACAGGGTTTGAGTTTATAAAGAAGAGATCTTATATAGGAGGTGGAGACAGGATGTAGTGAGAATGGAGGATAGCCTGAGTGGGGTAGACAGGGGAGTAGTCTTACAGTTTGATGGGATAAGTGACTGAATAGTATTGATAAAGTGATTGTTAAGAAGGGTAGCTGTGTCTAGAGGGTTTGTGTTGGGGAAGGGGCTGGGTGTTGATGGATGGCCTGGTGCCAGGATTCTGTTTATTGTAGTCCAGAATTTCTGAGGGTTTGATTTGTAAGTAAGTTGGCCAGAGTTGTAGAAGGACTTTTTATCTGCATTGGCTTGTTTCTTAGTAAGGTTTCTGAGGTGCTTGTAGTGGTGAAGGTGGGATAATTCTTTGGTTTTGGTCCAGGCTTTCCAGGCTTTATCTCTGTTGAGCATGAGGGACTTAATTGGTTTGGAGAGCCTTGGGGTGTGACTGGGTTTTATTCGAATTCTTCTAGAAGGAGCAAGGGAGTTAAGGGTATTCAGGAAGATGTTATTAAAGCTACTGACTGCCTCATCTAGTGAGATATTTTTTTAGGAAGGACCAGTCAATGGAAGATAGATTTGAGTTAAATTGTGTTAGATTAAAATTGGTGAGTGTACGGCAGTCCCAATATAGATGATGTTTGGAGGGTTGAGTGTTGAATCCGAGGACAGAGGTGGGAAGGTGATCACTAAGTTGGTCTGGGAGAGTAATAGGGTTGTGGTAATGGTGGGGGCAGTTGGCAAGTATCCAGTCCATTATGCAGCTAGAAAATGTATTTCTATGGAGTCGGGTGGGGGATGATAGGAGTTGATGGAAGCCGTGTAAGTTAATACTATTTTGGGGAGAGTCAGTTTTCAGTATGGACCAGTCTAAGTTGACATCTCCCAAGATGAGGGTTTCATAAGTTGTTATGGGAAAACCAGGACAGTATGTTATCAAGAGTGTTTAGATTGTTTCCATGAGGGATATAGATGGAAGCAATATGTGGTTTAAGCCAGGTTTCAGATAGTGTGAGGATGTGAGGGGTTCTATGGGTTATCCAGGCATGGAAGTCAGTAATTTTGTTAGCTAGGCTTTGAATATTTAGAGAGTATATGGCAAGGTGTTTGGAGGGGGATGATCCAGTTGCACTGGGCAGGGAAGGTTGAGATTTGTTTGATGAAGGAGGGGGGTTTGAGGATGAGCGGTGTGGGTGGCTGGGAGGGGGGGTTGGGCCAGGGTTGGGGTGCATATCTCCTGTTAACAGTGTGCTAGTAGTGGGTAGTGAGAGTCGAGGGAAGTGTGAATGTAGTTTGCAGAGTTTGTTTTTAGATTTAGAGTTACGCAGAATTGTGTGCAATTGGGGTAGTTTGTGTATACATGTGACAGGGAGGTTAAATAAAGCAGGAGAAATAAAGCAGACAGAGGATGTTATGAAGTTTGCAGAGTTGCAGGTGGTTGTGGAATGTAGTGTTAGATAAGCGTGGTGGAAGTGATAAGTGGTTTGGGTTGAGAGGAGAAATAGGAATGGGATAGAAATAATAAGATGTTTCATTTTTATATTGGGGAGGAATAATATGATAGAGTTCTTAATTACAGAAGTTTGGAGTAAGGAGTGATGTATTAAAAAGGTTGTATCAGGTTACAGGGGAAAGGCAGATAGAGTGGGTACACGGTTGTTAGAGCTAAGACAGGAAGTTAACAGCAATTGGATGGTTAGGGGGGAAGGGGAGGGACAGGATGGTATAAAGGAAATTGTAACGGGGTGGGTGGGAATGGGGGTAGGGTAGTGAAGAGAGCCCAAGCATAGTGAGGGCGAATGGAGCGGGGCAAACACCCGGGACCAGGAAGACCAAGAAAACAATCAGTAAGAGCGGTATTGCTACTGGCTGGGAAGAGGAGGATGGAGGGGATACTGGAAAGCAAAGCTTAGAGTTAGCAGAGAGAGAGAGAGAGAGAGAGAGAGAGAGAAAGGCAGGAAGGCTTTGGGAACCAAGAGAGAGCCCAAAGGTCTGAGGTTAACAGGTAGTGAAAAAGTGCAAAGAGAGAAAGTCTCTAGCAATGGAGTGTAACATCCCAAACGGTGAGGCTTTAGGGGGAGGCACAGGTAATGCAGAGGACAGAATCACAGGAAGGCAAAGGCTATATGAGGGAGTCTAGTTTGGAAATGAGAGAAAGTCAGAGGAATGTGCAAGACAAGGGGGGGGATCAAGAACAAGGAGTAAAAGGGTGAGGAGTGAGGAAGAGGAGAACAAGACAGAATATATGGAGGGTGGAGCTGCTAGCGTCTTGTCAGGAACAAATAGGTAATGCAGTTTATTCACATCAGGTTTCTTGCTAGTACAGTTACAATTAGGCAAAGTAATGGACTTTACAAATAGTTATGGTTTCCTTTGCAATAAGTCATTCATTGGAACACATACTTAAGTGGTCCTTTTGGAGCTTAATGATAGTAGCAGGGTCGATGGCCAAATAAAGGGAGGATATCCATAAGATTAGTCTTTCTTTGTAGTGGCTAGGTGAACCATAGAGAGGGTTCTGCCAAGGGCCTTACACAGTTATTAGTTGCTCACCCGAGAGTGGAGACGCTCAGCAGCAGGAAAGTGAAAGTGTAAAACATAAGATTTTCTAGTAGCAGGTTTAACACCTGCTACACATCCTCATGGAACAATTGCCTAAAAAGGAGTCAAGATTGAATTATCCAGGCTGTCAGTTGTATTTGCTCCAAATTGGGGAGCACCAGTTGCCCCGGAGACTGTGTAAGCAAATCTGTGGTAACTGCTCTTGGCCAAAACCATTAAAACAGACAAATGAAACTGCCTGCAACAATAGCTGGTCACCACAAAGATCTCTGACATTTTCTACTGAATCTTCAGAAGTACCTTGCGAGAAAAGGGTGGAACATGTACAGTGACATTCCTGTCCAAAGGAATAAGAATGCGCCTGTCCTCCAAGCAAGACTGCAAGGATGTTTGGAACAGAATTTCTCGAGCCACCTGTTCTGAAAGGAGATTAATAGATTTATTTAAGGCATTACACCTCATTTGGACTAGATCCTCAAACACCGCTGCCTTGAGCTTCCACTCGTGAAGGTCTGCCCAGGATATGCTCAGTCTGTCTGCTACAATGTTTTGATCTGATGGGATATATAATGGCTGAAGAGTTACAGAATGTAGTAAAGCCAAACCCCAAGTCTTCACTGCCAGTTGGCACAAAGAGTATGGCCTTGGACCCCAGAGTGTGTTGAGGTTATCACAGTACTGCAGTGTTGTCAGTAACCACTAGATGAAGACGTGAAAGACTTTTAAGGGGTGGAACACTGCCACTATTTCCTTGATAGTGATATGCTTCCATGTATCCTTGGCCTTCATTTGCACTCCGAAACAGCACCATAGACAAAGTCGGATAAATCAGTCAGGACAGACTCTGCTAGAATGGAAGGAAAAAGGGAAGCCCTGGACTGATAATCAACTGTGCTCTACACCACTGCAACTGCTGTCTAATGAAGGGTAGCACCAGTCACAGAGATCCAGAGAATGTAGGTGCTAGATCCTACAATTCCAAAGATGCCACTGGATATTCCACATGTGGAGACTGGCCAGTGGTATCATGAAAATCATGGTCACCATAAGTCCTAGAATTTTTAGGAATCCTCTTGCCGAGAAGTTGTTCCTCCAAGAAGAACTGTTGAAACACCATCTGGTAACACAGGATCTTGTCTTCAGGATGAAAGGCAATTATTTTGTCAGAGTATATTAAAGCACCCCAGGAAGAAGAGTCTTGAGGGTGTCAGGCACAACTTCTGAAGGTTCCAAACCCCCTAAATGGAAGGGGGAGTCTGAAACCTTCTCTAGTGATTCCAAATGCCTGAATACAGACTCTGCACAAATCAGCAAGTCATCTTAGTAAGGAAAAAGGTGAATTCCAAGAGTCTAACAGTGATTTTCTACTGGAGTAAGCAATTTGTTAAACACTCTAGGTATCATGGGTAGCCCAAAGGACAATGCATACTACTGCATGCCTGGCACAAATCTCAGATCATTTCCTAAAGCAATGAACTGAGTATAAGAGGATACAAATCCTTCAGGTCCAGGGTCACCATGAAGCAGAGGTCTAGCAGGAGAGGAAGCACTGTCTGCAAGGGAAGCATTTTGAACTTGGGGACCTTGACAAAGTTTTCAGAAAGGATAAGTCCAATCCAGCTTGCATGACACCTCTCATTTGGGAACCAGAAAGATTCTGGAGTAAAAATCATTCATTCTCTATATAGAAGGTTCCAGTTTTGTGACCCCCCCCTCTCAGTCCAGCATTTGCCAGCGTATAAGAGGGAATAATAAAAGTCTGACTTCACGGGTGAGGGGGAACCTTCCTGGGATACAGGCAGATGTTTCTTCTGCTTCTAATCTCTGCCAGTGAAGCAGAGCACGTATTCTTCAGATACTGACAGCAAGGCAATCTCTTGTTGATAGCTAACCTTCTGGTCAGGGTACCCAGGGGGGATCTGAGAATGATGAGTTCCATGCCTCAGTAAAGGCATAAGCTGTAGGAGGGGTTATCCTTTTAGGAAAATGGAACCCCTCTTGTTAGGCTTGGCAGAAATCTCACCCTACCATTCCCTTTACATAGCTCATTTTTTGTATGGCTAGGACTTCTTATAGACAGATGAAAATGGTCTCAAAATTGGAAAAAAAAATTGGGAATAAATTGACATCCCCCTTGCATTTGTTTACTGCCATCATCCCAGTGTTTACGGATCTGATAAGCTGCTGTACCAACACTTAATCAGAATCAGGTGAAACATTCAAGCTCTAGTTTCAGAATGGTTTTGTATGATTAACCAATCGCACCTTCTTATCATAACGTTGTCACTACATTTCTAGAAACAGTGTCGGCCACCTACAAGGCAATTAATCATACAGACACCCAAGAAATAATGGAAAAAAATATCTTTCCCAAAGAACTTTTGCTCAGCAGCTAACTATGCAGCAAACTCTTCTAAACTATACAAACACCTCAACATAAACTACAAATATGCTGGTTGTCAACACTTCAGAAACTACCCTGAATGCCTGCATCAGCTTCCTTCATGAGAATTCTAGCCACTTGCCAAGAATTTCTGAAGGGACTGGGTTTGGATAAGGCACAGTCTATTAGGCAGAGGATCATTCAGCAGAAAATTGTAAGTTTACTTAAAAATATCATCCAACACAGTGATCAATAGAGGAAAGGTGGCCACATCCTTAAAAAGATCATATACCCTTGCTGATGTCAGGGGCAGCTGATGAAAGCTCCTAAAATAATAGATTCCTAAGGCAAGTCAACATATGGGAAAAAGAAAATATTTGTTTGGGTTACTGAACCTGTTCATCTTCAAAGGAAACAGACTAATCAGATTCAAACTTCAGAAACCTCAGATTCCATACCCCCCTACAAATTCTGGGTCCTAGGGTGGATGAATTGGTAGTGAGTGCACACTCTTAGTCAAAACCCAGTTTTGCAACCCATAATCAATGGCCTTAATAATGGATAAAGCCATAGCCACCAACTCAGGTAAAACACAGACAGAGACTGTTGCCCTGCAACATGGTGTGGCAACAGTTTCTTCTATGCTTGTACTACACTAGTGGGAGAACCCGGTGGGAAGATGCATCAACAGTGGCAACAGATACTATACCCCTGACTTCCTCTGCACCTAAAGAGTTTAGTTCTCCTGTGCCTGAACCAGGCAAATGGTGCAGCCTCAAAGAACATGTCTGACTGACATGTCATGCACAGTTGTGGTAACACCACACAGGGGGGACCTGAAGGAAAAAGAAGGTAAGTGGTGGGATAGCCTGCCTGAAGCTAGGCTACTCAGACTCGCAAGCTATAGGCTGAATATCTCTTGATTTAATTGTATGTTTTTTTAGGTGCACATGGGGAGCCATATCAGAGTCCATCTCAGCAGACAAGAATTTAGCCAGCTCGATACCAAATAC